>NC_089820.1:13676814-13976814 GCF_029633855.1 Hoplias malabaricus | reverse complement strand
AATTAGGTCAGACTGGCTGGTCTGGAAAAGTGAGGATTTGAAAGAGGCTCAAACACAAAATCAACATCATACTGTTGGAGATATGATGACAGTTGTATGTCAGTCACTTGCTTTTCTGGAGGATGTCCTTTACCACGTTTTGACTCGGTTCTCTTTAGAAACCTTGTAAGCATCAGATACATCCAGAGTCCTCAGATTCATCTGCTCGGGGGAGAGGCCCAAATCACAGCCAGTATCACAAAATGTTCTTCGCATGTTTCATGAAATTACACATCTTAGCAGAGAGATCACTAAAAAGTTATGGCATAAAAGAAGAAGCTTCTGAATACAAATGATTCAAGTATTCCCATGTTTCAGGTCAACTTTCGATGGATTACTGTAGTACTTCAGTAGTGTTCTCTTCAAAGTAGCATCCTCAGAATGGAGATCATTTGTACTTGCTACGTGCCAAACCGTTTCCTTTTTTCCCCAGACACTGGCTACAGCTGAGGAAGTTAACAATGGAGTCAAGCTGAAAATTCAAAGCTCTTTTAAGAGCACTTAAAACAACAAAAGTGTTCATCCAGTCTCCCCATTTCCCCTCCCTGTACTTTTTCTTGGCTCAGACAGACATCAGCTTGTGCGCTTTATAAAGAAAACTCTACAACAATTGTACACACTCATCCATCGCTCCCACTCCATTTCTTTGTCCACTGAGAAGGTAGAATGGCCTATAAGTAGTGTGATTAAGGTTTGGAGAAGGGTGTATTGATGCAGGGTGTAAAAGCACTCCTTGTATTATTTTCATTCTTGTGGAATGAAGGAAGCACAGGACTGTTTGTTCTGTTTTGTTTGTCTAGGAGTGTCAACACTTGAACACCTTTCTTTCACCTGAGCGCTCTCTCTCTCTCTCTCTCTCTCTCTCTCTCTCTCTCTCTCATTCTCATTCTCATTCTAACTCACACTCTTACTGTCTCTCCCTGAGTATTAAATGTAGGCATTAATTTGTCTCTGTAAAAAAAAAAAAACAGTTTAGAAGCTATTAACATTCATTATACACAGTATATGTTTTGTGTATCATTATTGTGATGTTGACCTTTTTCATATTGCTGTTGCTTCAGTGTTTGTGGTCACAGGTGAGCTTTCTTTTAAAAGCATGGAGTGGAATGAAGTGTAGGATTTGAATTGTGGTGGACTGCTCTGACAGCACTTTACTGAAATTCTTAAGTCAGTAGGTAGTGAAAAATGCATGACTGCTCACTGTGTGCTTATTGTTGTACAGATGCAGGCAGGTGTTTTAGCAGTGGGAGGGGAAGGTGACAATAAAGCAAATCTTTGCATGCCTGTCTGGGTTTAAGGTGAAAGTTTATCGGTGAGCTGTGCTGGGTGTTTTTTTTTTTTTTTTTTTTGATGTGGGTGTGATGTGTGTACACCTGGAGGTCCTCCGTTACAGTCACAGGTTTTCCTCAGCAAGCGTAAGATTGTGTGAGAGTGAATGATTTACCAGTCCTCAGATCCACATGGCTTACCAGATGTTACCATGACATCACTGCACAGACACACACACACACACAACTATGGCTTACGCACTGATTAGGTTTATGAGAGTGTTTACCAACAGCCTATCAGAAGTTTGGGTAAAACTGGTATAAAAGCAATTTTTAAGGACTTAAATGAAGATATTTTTTTTTTCTAATAAGATTACGTTCAGACTTTAACCCCCCCCCCACATGGTCCGTCAGGCTGGAGACAGGAGAACAAGACTGGTTTCTTCACTCTGGCTAGTCTTCTATGCACTCCTTTTTGTTTTGTCTTGAACCAGAGCTTGTGATCTTCACATTCCCCTCAAACAAAGCACTCGCTGGGCAGTGGCCAGAGTCCAGATCAGTGGGCATTGCTCATGCTGTTTCTGGCTAATGTGATCTTTATCATAGTGGTTCTCAGCACTGAGCGGAACCTGCTCTTTTTCACTATGCTCTATTTTTATATTCTCTCTCTCTCTCTCGCGCTCTCTCTCTCTCTCTCTCTCATATTTTGTATTTCTATCTCATTTTCACTCTTTCTCTTATTCTATTACTTTTATCATTTCTTTTTCTGTTTCATTCTATCAGTCACTTTCACTTTCCTCCTCTGTCGTTCAGTGCTATATAGAATCGGATGTTTAGGCTGAACACAATGTTCCAGACACCTCACGAGAGACTTTTACTTTTTCTTTGTAGATGAATCACTGAGTGGCCCATGGCATTCAGAGCACACATGCAGGCTGGACTCAAATTAAATATGAAAAGCTTTCAAACCACTGCTCCAGATCTGCACATGAATCTTTTAAGTTGGTCTGGAATATGCCAGGAAACGAAGAAAAGCAGATGCTGTTCTGACTCCTGTTTTCTTTTCAGTTCCAGCAGCAGAACAACCAGCAATCAAGTAGACTGTGATATTGAAACCAGTAGTTTGATTTTAAAAAAGAAAAATCAAGTTTGCATGGTTTCTTGCTCACCTCAAATGTAGGGTTGGTGTGGTGGTGGTAGTGGGTAACACTGCTGCTGTCCATGTCAAAGACTAGGCTTCAGTTCACAAACAACTAGTAGGATTCTTTGGGCAAGACTCCTATGATTACGTTTACATTACATTACCTACATTTGTAGCAAGATTAGGATTCTAAGCCACTCTGGAAAAGACCAATAATGCGGTAAATTTAATTTACCAAAAAAAATGTACTTGGTGTCTGATGTCTCCTTTAGAGTTTTGCTGGAAATTCTAGTAGGAAACAAGTGATGGACACTTATAGGTTTATGGTTTGCAATTCACAGCCTCATATCTACTGGGAGCTCAGAATTGTCCATTTTGGAATATCCTACATTATACATTAAAAATTCTATGTTGTTTGAGTTGAGAAAAAATGTGGATACTAACCATAAGCTAGCATTGTACTAGTACCTTTGGGATGATTTGAGGTTGCCTTTGTTTCAAGGACTAACCCTCCAGCATCAGCATTTGATTTCAGGAGTGGCCTTGTGGCTGGATTCCATCAAATTCTAACAGAAATGTTCCAATATTTAGTCTAAAGTCTTTTCAGAGGAGTAGTGCGAAACCCACAGAGCAGTTATATTGTATATCAGTAATCATCTTACATCTGATCTGTTCATTGTTCTGAGTCTTTACATTGCTGTTACTGTTTTTCAGAAGTAGCAATTCCACCTAAATTGAAAAATGCTGCTTGAGCTCCAGGTGTTTTAGGAATGTGGAGAATGTGGATTACAGGTCTAGAATGCTTTGAACATTGTGTCCTCATTGTTGCATTGTTCACTGTGGTAAATTTGGACTGGTGAGAGTTGCAGCCATTTAATTGTATGCAAGGAATGGATGGACATTTTCTGAGCGCTTGTGTGTTCCTGAAGATAAGTGACACAGATCAGGTATTGCAAAAGTGAGTCAAAATTATTGCAGAAGGTTTTCACTGGCAATTTTAGTTGCTCGCACCCAGTGTGTCAAAAAAGGCCCGTCGGTCTTCTAAATTGTTCTTAAAAATGATTTGCCCTGACGAAACTTTAGGTAGAATTTTTCCTTAGGTAGAATTAAGAGCAACAATCTAAAGATCTGCTTTTCAAAGAGAATACTTAAAAATAGAGCTTAACAGATACTACCACACGCATATATATGAAGCCACAAGACTGATGGTAGACTAATACATGGCTAATAAGTAATAGCTGGCGCTCTATGAGGAAGCATGTTAAAATGTTGGCCTAAAATTCACAACCTTTTAATAGCTTTATGCCATGTTGGGTTTAGTCATTAAGTCCCAAATGAAATAAAATCAAAATCTTCAGGATTGGTGGGTTTTTTGACAGGTAAAACCACAGGATTGATGTGTTCACTGCAAATAACAATGCCTGCCATTTTCCATGAATACTTATGCCTCTAAACTACTGTCTTTTGTCTTTAGAACTGATGGAAATCTTGTAACAATATGAATTCCAACTAATTTCCTACTCATAACAAACTTTATTATATATAAACTTTGTTACATCTTCACAACACAGAGCACAACAATGTCACAAAAGATCAAAAAATATGCATTTACTGTTTATAAAACTGTGCTAATCCACATTAGAAACACACAAAATTACCTTTCCAATTAAAATTTCAGCAGTGTCCAGGGAGCTGCCTTTTCCAAGTAGTGTCAGTAAGTCTTTTGAGTTCACAAAGAATTAGTTTAAAAAGAGTTCCTGATGGCATCTTGCATTGTTTAGTGACTATTTTGCAGCATGCTTTCTCAATTGGATAATGAACATTAAAATATAGTAACCCCACCCCAAGAGATTGAATTGTTTTTAAAATTGAATGTCAAATTTCCAATCAGTGTCCTTCAGTTCCTTCCAAATGTCTGTTGTTTATGTGCAATGAATATGTAGGTGTTCAACTGAACAATGCATCTGCTAGTTTTGTTAGTTAACTTTCCTTTTTTATCCCAAATTAAAGCAAACACACATTGTTTAATCGCATTGTGCATTTGTCTTCAGGGGAAAATAGTATCTACAAAAAAAAAATAAATGTTGTAACTGCTTGGATTCAGCTCTTATAATTTGCAATCTTCCATATTCCTTCTATTTTGATTTCTTGCTTTTTTTTATCTCATTTTTTTTCATTTGGTGCATCTCAGATTAGCAAAACTCAAGCTCAGGACATTAATGTCTTCTTTAACTGCCATAACTATAGGCATAGGATCACCTGTCCTGTCCTAACTGCTTTGTTTTTGATGTTATTTTAATATGCTCCAACTGTTACTTTATAAGTATGTGATCTCTGATGTCTAATTCAGCTTGATTTATAATAAAAGTGTGGCATCACCATTGGCTCGCCATTGTGATGTGAACTTCTTGTAACCTAGATTCACTCTTACCTTGTGCAGTAAAATTCACATAGAGCAGCTCTTGGTGGACATCCCTGCTTCACTCTTCTGTTTATTTCAACGTCCTTAGTCAAGAACTCATACATATCTATCTGTACCTTTTAGTTTCTCATAGAAGAGTCTGATCATACTGATAAATGTCTCAAAGGGAAATCATACTATATTAAGACAAGCCAATGATAATATCTAGAAACATAGTCAAAAGGCTTTTTTTTTCTAAACCTGCCACATGTATCTACCTTTTGATTGCATGTATGTCAGTATAATACACTGATAAAACCTATAATGTAGAGCGTCTTTTCTAGTACTTTTTTATAAACAAATAAAAGAATATTGGCCATCAGTTCGGACAGACATTGTAAAATTCAGCTGTGGCTGTTTACTCTACTTTGCCAAACTGTTCCTGAAAGACTGTTCAAACTGAAAGATTTATTCCTGCAGAGCTTGTGGTTTGATGGATGATTTTAATTTATTTCACATATCAAAAGGATTCAGACACAGACATAGAATCTAACCATTAGACTGATATGTCAGTTTCCCTTGAAGGCAATTGCATGTTGTTTTCAAGGCACCACTTAGTTCTCACTGACAATGATCCAATCGTTCACACACTTAAACATCGCGGAACAAGCAGAGGCTTGTGCAGGACGAGCCTTGTACTTTCCATGTTCATCTAGATTAATGTTCTTCTGTAATAATAAAATGCCTGAGGGACTTTGCTCCACAGCTCTGAAGCTCGGTCGCCTTAAATTAAGTCAGATTCCCCCATTAGTGTGAGGTAGCAGCTGAAAGGAACATTTCTGTCTCTAGTGTGAGGAATGGTCAGCAGGGGAAAGTGTGTGACATCGCTTCATGATTACTTCTGGCTCAAGGCCCAAATTCCTCCTGTCTTGCCTGCCTCAGACTTCATTCAGCAAAGCCCCTCTGAGTTTCTGTGGGTGGGCTTGTATGTGTGTGTGTCCCAAACCATGTCTTTTGTTTATCATTTCATTCCGTGTCCTCATCAAATCTCTTCACCAGCTCCAACAAGAAACATATTGAGATATTTTGAGCATGCTTAGATTCACTGACTCTCTCAGGCTCTCCTGTTTGAAAAGCCTCAAGTCTTTGAAACCAAACACCAGGGCTTTCCAGTGTGTCCTCACAATCACCTCATATTTCCTTTCCATTCTTACCTCCTCATAGCATGAGAGATTTTACCAATACTGCCTTTGGATACCTACACTGTTTGACCAATAGACTGTGGGCACTTGTTTATCTGACATTTCATTTTACTGTCTCTATGATGCTTAGAATACTTTAGACTGGATGTTGGATTCCTGTGAGAATGTGGTGCCATTCAGCAACATGACGTGAAGTTTTTAGTAATTTCTTCCCGCGATGGTTATACATAAATTAACTGAGTTGGGAACTCTCATTTTTTTATAATTTCCTTAGAAATGCATGAGAAAAGACAATCTAGAGCAGAGGTTATCAAATCTTGACCATTGATCCAGGTTCCAGACTGGAATTTTAAGATGGCTTACAGTACCTGGCCAGTCAGGTACTTCAGCAGCTGCAGCTATAGTGTCATACTGGTTTGATACTTAAAAATCCCGCACAAACCTAAGTCCACAATGCTCTGTGCCAGGAGTTGACTAGAGGGGTATAGAGCACCTAAGAATTGAGTTGTTCTCTGATGTGATGGAGCTCTAATGTTATATTTCGAATGAGCTGCAGTGTTTTTTTTTTGTGTGGCCAAAAATATGAGCGAACATCATTTGACTTCAGTAACATTATGGCTTTCTTTTTAAAATGGATGTTCTTACTGTACTTTTCATACATTCTTATTTTTCTATATTTTGTCCTCAGGTGCTCTGAATGCTTTGATCGCCTGAAAAACTGGTACTATGAAAGAGACGGGAAACTTTTCTGTGGGAAACACTACTGGGAGAAGTTTGGGGAGCTGTGTCATGGCTGCTCACTGCTAATGACTGGACCAGCTATGGTGAGAAATAAATCATGCTGTCTTCTCTTGTTACACGTTTTCACATCGTTATTGACAGGAAAAAAAACCTTAGGGATTAGCGCATTGAGAAATGTAGTTTCAGATTTGCGGTCAGTAGATTAAATGGATTAAACAGAGTTTGACATTAAAGTCAATTAAATCTCTTCAAAACAACTATCACGATCTGGAACAGCAACAGCAATGGCAATTAAAATTTTCTTAACCTGTCAAGGCCTCTGGTTGTAATGTACTTCTGGAAATGAATACACAAATCTCACAGTGCAAAAAAGTCTACAAAATGATGTGTGCTCTAGATGGTGTGGTTTAGGATGGTATAATTAAGAGGAAATATCTTTGTAAATGGGTACTGATGTCAAATACAAATGGCAACTTCAAAAGTGCAGATAAGGGTGTTGTTTAAGCACCTTGGGTCTATGAGAAACGTTTGCTCTTGTCTTATTTAGACATTGATTGAGGGATAAAGGAACAAATGAAGATGCTATTAAGCCATTTTCATATATCACTGATATCTACCAGTAGTTTGGCAGTGGGTGTGTTTGGACATCTCTTACTCTCACCACTCCCATGCAGAATGAATCATATGATGTTTATGAGATGGGAGGTTAGCTTATGAAATTCTGGATAAGCATCTGCTCATATGTCCAATTACTGTCTTTATGGCTCCTACAGGAACATTCCTTTGAAAGCTCTTAGTCCTGTTTTGCTATGTTTTTCTTGATGTGTCTGTATCTGGAGGTTTCAAAACATGTGCATTGCCATATAATCATGTGGAAATCCTACATGAATCAAAACATTTGAATAAAATACATTTAACTGCATTTATTAAATACCATTTTTAATATTTTTTTTAATAATTGTCTTTCTGCAACATTTCTGTTGTATTATTACATTAAACAATACATATAACACATTTTGGGTGACAGAGTGGTGCAGCAGGTAGTGTCGCAGTCACAAAGCTCCAGGTCACTGTCTGTGAGTAGATTGGTGTGTTCTCCCTGTGTCTGTGTGGGTTTCCTCTGGGTGCTCCGGTTTCCTTCCACAGAAACCTGGCGCCTCTTCCAGAGTGTGTTCCTGCGCCCAGTGATTCCAGGTAAGCTCCGGGCACACTGCAACCCTGAACTGGATAAGCAGTTACAGACAATGAATGAATGATATAACACGCTTTCCAGTACTTGGCCAAAAGAAGACCAGGTAACACCCATTCAGTAGAAACAAATGTGCAGATGTGGAGCTGATAGGGGTGCAGTGATACACAAATTTCACAGTACAATACATATACTCCACGATACATACGATAGTGATATTTTAATAGAAAAATTAAAATATATAAAAAATGGGGATATGGTGCAAATATAAGATCTATCTAAAAGCAGTCCTTTAAATTCCCAGTTTTTCAGCACTCACCTGATGCTCTCAGCACCGCAGCAGAACAATCCCCTCTAGGAGGGACTATGACTGCATTGGCTGCTGATTGGTTAAATAAAGGTGACGACCAATGAGATGCGAGTTCTCTGTTTAGACGCCATGGAGAATATTCCCCTCGCTCCGGCAGAGAGAAAGCTGCATGTTTCTGTCTCAAACCATCGCCATAACTATGTGACCTCAAAAATATCAGTTCAAAACAGAACACATCTTTTAGTGTCCAAAAACTAGCCAACCATCCTGTAAAATACGGAATCGTCCCGGGATTTTACAGGATGGTTGGCTAGTTCCAGCCCAGTTTTTCCATTCCACATCCAGCTAATCGTCCAATAGGCTAACCACAACTATAGCATGCCGTTGTTTCACCAGTAACTCTAAACACGGCATTCCTATTACGCACCATGTCACTAGATTCCGCATGAAACTACAGCATGCCTCAGAACTATGTCTTGCTCTTCAGGTGGCTGCAACTCATTAATGCGGGTTGACAAACTGCTCAGAATGGTTTTTAAAATAAAAATATTTATACATTTGATTCACAGCCCCTTTTGAAACCCCTGTATCAAGGGAAAAAAAAAAAAAGAATCTTACTATTTGTATTGTGACACTCCTAGGAGCTGAGCGTTTATACAGTAGAATGGAATAGTGATCAGTTGGCTGAATATAAGCCAATGTGTGGACATTAAAAGAGAATGTAAGTGGAATATAACAGAAGCCAACAGGCAGTTATTGAATAGAATTTAAGCAAAGTTAAAAGTTAGGTATGGAATACAAGGGAGTGCAGCACCATACATACAATAGAAACCAGTCAGCAGGTAAAACAAAAGCTTTATACCTTGGTTTGTTTTGAGTCAAACAGTTGTATGTCCTTTTATAATTACACAGTAAAGGGTGTGGATTATTATGAGTGGTAATGGCCCTAATGTTCAGAGGTGGCAGATGGTAGGAAGGTTAAAATTTGTGTTTAGTATAAACTAAGCATGACACAGAGGAGAGTATTTGAATGTTACATGTCTATTCATCCAAGTCCTGGGTCTGCCCCTTCTCAAAACGTCTATGGTAATTACCTCCCACTAGTGAAGTTTAACTCCCCTGTTCTGTAGTAATCACTCCAGGCAGGGGGGAAGCCCTCCTCTTCTGCCCACCACTGGCATGGCAGGATTGCACTTAGTTTGTTTACTTGGTGCCCTGTCTTCATTTAGAGCTCTCATTATTACTTTCTCTCCTTTCTTTTTTTACATTTCTTTGTCTTTCATAGCAAAGTGAAAGCAGGCTGCCATTCTCCTCATTTGAACCGTTTAACTATTGAGTATACTTTGAGTCCAAAACTATAATCGAAGCCACAGTCCCACAGTTTGGAACAGGAATGGCAATATATATTTTCAAAATCTCTGAAAGGCTTCCTAAGTCTCAGTGCAAGACGATATCAATAGCACCTAGTTTCTATATGTTTTAAGAAGGTGTAAATGTTTTGATTCATGGGATGTGAAGATAACACATTATAAATGTGATTTAATACAAAACTGGCAACAGCTCCAAAGTGCAAACCTTTCTGTTTAATCACTGCATCTTCATCACTGCATCTGTATTGAAACACAACTTGTGTACTCTAAACAACTCTGATCAAAGCTAGAACTTTCTTATACCACCCCTAAACAGAAGAGCCTGTGTCATCCGAACTTTCTTCACATTACTGTAGTGAATGGAAATATGACACGTCACTTTTTTTTTTTCTGCCAAAATTTCTTAACGGCACATAACATTTGTGAAACGTTTAGAAACCTAGAGGGAAATTTGCTCTACTATTGCCTACTGATCAATAATACAATAATCAAACAGAGGTGCACTGAGGAGCTGTAAATGTGCTGGGTTAATAAATGTTTTAAACTAATGTCTTTTATATGTGTGCCTAACAAGGTAAACGCACAGTTTGAGTATTCATCTGAATATGTGGATTATAGCATGCAGATACAAATAGCACCTTCAAAGTGCTTGTGTTATTTAAGCATTGTTGGTATTTTAAGAACTAAACCTTATCTTATTTAAATATTTATCCACAGATAAGGGAACATGTGAAGATGCTTCAGCTCTATTAAGCCATTTTCCTATATCACTGGTATCTAAAGGTAGTTTGGCAATGTGTTTGGACATCTCCTTTCATTCTCACCACTCCCATGTAGAATGAATCATGATGTTTGAGATGGGAGATTTGCTTATAAGGTTAGCGTAATCAGTAATATAAATAAATCTGTTGTTTTAAAGGCTAAGTACCACTTAATGGACCTCCATGAATATTTCACATCATTTTAGTTATTGACATATATAAGTATGAATTAAAATGAAAATAGTAAGAAATAACATGTTTTCTGACTATCAATAAACACAAGTTAGGAACTCAAATTCCTCTGTATTTATTTATTTGACACTTTCATACAGCTGGTGCTTAGCCTTTAACAGAAAAAAGTACCCATTAAACATGCTTGATATTGTTTGCTGTTCTGGTTAAATATAAATTCATCCATATAAACAAATACCCGCATGCATACCTTACTGGGTATTATTAATGATAGCAAAATTAATTGGCTTTTGAAAGCTTAGCATTTAAACATTTATCCACGAGCCACAGAAGGCACATTTAGCCACAGAAGGCATCAGCTGCTTTGATCCAATGTCCAATAGATTTAGATTTTTCAGAGTATGGTGTGTGTGTGTATATAGTAATTCTTCACATTTGTATTAGCTGCTTTTATTTTTTCAGGTTCAGCTCTCACTCATACATTCTTTCACTTTGACAGAGATGGCTATGGCCGTTTCCTCTGCTTGTGTTTTCTCTCCTTGTTGTAGAACAAAGGAAACATAGCTAGCGTGGTGGAGTTGGAAGGGTCGAGGTCCGAGCGCTGTTTGTTTTGCAGGGTTAGACTCTGAGCTCATTGCCTGTGGGCTGATGAATGGGATCTGAAGGTTGGAATGGTCTCTGCGTGTCTTGGTGATGTCATCATGCCTTTGGAATGCCTGGGCATGGCTTTTCAATAGAGTGCTTTGTAATCACAATGCAAATGTTAGCCTTAGACTAGATCCTGAACAAGCATGGGTGCACTGTTTTAAGAGTAGTACCAGAAAGCAAACCAGTCATAATGGGATCGTTTTTAATTGGGCAAATGTCGGTGCTAAAGTGACCTTCAGGAGTAGGAGGAATTTGCCAGTGTGCAAAATGCATAATAGCCCTTTTCTGTTTAGACTTGGATTGAGTGTTGCCAAATATTTTCTGGCTGGTGTGCTATGCCAGCTCTGGGGCCTGAAGTACAAGCAACAGGGTGTAAAAACCTCAGCATGTCCCTCAGAGGAACAAGCAGACTGGAACTGATACTCTTGAGTGTGTGCATGTCCGCCTCAGTATGTGTTCATGTAGGAAAAACAACTGCAATATATTGAAGTGCTAATTGATATGCTAAATTTATTTGAGCATAATGCTACAGCTGGGGATGTTCTCCATTTAGAAAATACACTTATGGTTGTCATATTTCTATGAATATGTTCATCTACCTCCTTGGTCTGCATTTGCTGTCATTTGTAACAGTACAATGTAGTGTAGTGTGCTATATTGTACTATAATAAATGTTATGTATCCAGGTGCTGTATTTTAGCTTTAGGCTGACTAGAAAAATACACACCACATCAATGATAAAGCATATGCATTGATTATCGAGAAACTCTAAATATCTTGCATTACCCACAACCTAGAGCTAAAAAACACATTGTCTGGTAGTTTGTTTTCAACCTTCTAAAGTCTTCTTAGCTACCACTCTCCAGGGCACAGAGCTGCAGCTTGCAAACCAGGAGTAAAAACCAATTACAGATCCCAGAAAAAAGAGAATTTATAGACATTAATGAATTAATAAATTCCCATACACAATTGTAATAAAGCTAGTTAAATTGACTATTTTGTGTGTTTATATTTTGGAAAGGGAAAAACTAAAAACTAAAATTTGTCAAAGAAGTTGAGAAACTTTTGTAACAGAATCCCTGCTAGATTTGATGTGACTTCTTAGGGTTTCCAAGTGATAAAAGCGATCCATCTTTTCTGTAAAGGCCTGAAGAAAGGGAGTATCTTTTGCACTTCAGTGCTGAGAAATAACACACACACACACACACACACACACACACACACACACAAAGCCTGTCATCGTTATTACTGCATTACACGAAAGACTGTGACACAGCTTTACTCAGAGGTCATTCACAGTGTCAGTGTGTTGAGAGAAGTCTGCACATCACATGAACCATGGGAACTTTGACAACTTCTGCATAATCATTTTTCTTCACCAAGTGTCTGTGTATTCTGTATAGGCACATCTGAACAGATCGATTAATTCTTTAATTGATATAACTAACTTGTCTTGTTCAGGGTTGTGTTGAGGCAAGAACACACCCTGGATGAAGCACCAGTCCACCACAGGGCTATAAAACAAATTGGTATTTTATTAAAAACCTGATTGACAAAGCCATGCCAGGTGCAAAACAAACATTTTGGAATCATACTTATTTATATATTTTATATTAACATGTTTGCTTGATTTGAGAAGGCTATAAGCTTTTGTATTGCCTTATAATAGTACCATTATCTGATGGAGGAAGTTAGCAGGCCTGTGGTTTATCAGGGAGAGAAGTAAAATAGTCCACAGCCAGAAGGAAGCCATTTAGCCCATGATAGACAACTCTGTAACCATCTCTGCTAATCTGTTTTTGTGGTTGAGAGTTGAATTAAGACCCAGCGTATGTGTTTTGGCGAGACACTGTGAGCTCATTCCTTGTCTGTCCGGGCAGCCTTACAGCAGAATGTAAGAGATGATGGTTGTTAATAGCCAACACTGAAAATTTGTATCATTATTTTTAAAATGACAACAAACAGAGTAAATAACAGCTGGGTATTTGGGCCTATATCTGACTCTAACAGAATGTTATAGTGTCATTGGCGTTTGATCATGTGTGTATTGTCGAGACATGAGCTCAGCTAATCTCCAATTTTCTTAACTGTTCCAATTTTTTGGATACTGAAGTGCAATTGGAGAATTTTATTTTTGTACAAGAATGGTGTGTGTGTGTGTGTGTGTGTGTGTGTGTGTGTGTGTGTGTGTGTGTGTGTGTGTGTGTGTGTGTGTGTGTGTGTGTGTGTGTGTGTGTGTGTGTGTGTGTGTGTGTGTGTGTGTGTGTGTGTGTGTGTGTGTGTGTGTGTGTGTGTGTGTGTGTGTGTGTGTGTGTGTGTGTGTGTGTGTGTGTGTGTGTGTGTGTGTGTGTGTGTGGTCTGTACACACTGAGGTGTAAATCCACTGTTTGACTGCCACTCTGGAACTGAGCTGTGACTCAGGTTCACCCTGACTATGAATATTATACCTTGACAAAAGTAATAATGATTCACTCATTCATTGTCTGTAACTGCTTAACCAGTTCAGGGTCGCGGTGAGTCCGGAGCCTACCCGGAATCACTGCACGCAAGGCAGGAACACACCCTGGAGAGGGCGCCAGTCCCTCACAGGGCGACACACACACTCACTCACACCTATGGACACTTTTAAGTCACCAATCCACCTACCAACGTGTGTTTTTGGACCGTGGGAGGAAACATGAGCACCCGGAGGAAACACGGGGAGAACACACCACACTCCTCACAGACAGTCACCCGGAGCGGGAATCGAACCCACAACCTCCAGGTCCCTGGAGCTGTGTGACTGCGACACTACCTGCTGCATCACCGTGCTGCCGAAATAATGATAAAATTAATACATTTTTTAATAAAAGTATTTATTTCCAGCACATGTGAGTTTGGACACAAACTTCAAAGTCTCAGAACTTGATGCATGGCTTTTAGATTCAAAACCCAGAGACTCAAGATTTGTCACAGTGAAATCTTGCAGCTCTGGGGTTAGAACTTATGTCACAAATCCCAGAAACACAAGAATTGACTATTAATCACACACTAGAGACCAAAGAATTTACTCAGACTCAAGTCTTGACACTTTCACAAGTTACATTACAAGGAGAAGAAAAAGGTTTTCCGTGTGTCATAGTTTAAGCTTAAGGAAATAAACCTTATTGGCCTTAGTTTTTTAAATCAAAGGAAGGGCATACCTTTGTGTTTTTGTTCTGTGTTTAAACATGAGGAAATTTTCTTTCTCTTTTTTTGGGGGAGTGGGCAGACTTTCCGAGCAGTCTATTATATCATTTCTGTTTGTCACAAACCTGAGATTGGAGATTAAAATATCTTTGTAAATTGATGGAGATTGATCTATAGGGCAATTTATACTATAATTTTTACATGGTGTAAATTTTAGTTTACAAGTTGTGCTAAGTGACTTTTTTTTTTTTTTTTTTGGTCATATATTTACTGCCATTAAAGGTACAAATGTTTTCTTATTCTCTGTAAAGAAACCATTTTGACATAAATAGCCTGCATGTGTTTCCAGTAAGAGTTCAACATTGTATATACTGTTACATCTGTTAAAATATAGGCTACACCTTTATAAGAAGGTCAGCCACATGGCTAGATTAGAGAGAGGGACACAGAGAGAGAGATAGAGACAGACACAAACAAACACAGAGAGAGACAGAGACACACACAGGGGGAGAGAGAGGGAGGTGCTCAGTAGTGTGTACTGATCCAGACGAAAGGGAGGTGCTGATTGAATTACATCACTGAAAGTAGACAGGCCCAGACACAAGCAGGTGAGAGAGACTGAGTGTTAATAACAGAACACAAGCAAACCTTGTGGAGATCACAGACTGATTGGAACACGCACACAACTGGAGAACACCATCTCATCCATAATAGAATGGACAACCTCTCGTACTGAAGGCTTCCACAACGGCACACCATATAACAACCACAAGGACATGCTGGCTTTCCAGAGGAATTTCTTTGGAATAGAGGGTTTTCTGCCATGTTTTTCACTATGGAATGATGCTGATCCAGACTGGCCTGTCTGTGTTCTCAGGTGGCTGGGGAATATAAGTATCATCCAGAGTGTTTCCTGTGCCTGAGTTGTAAGGTGGTGATCGAGGAGAGGGACACCTACGCTTTGGTGGAACGCTCTAAACTCTACTGGTGAGAACATACTGTTTAACCTTCTTTCAGCCTCTGTTTTGTCTGTCCATTGTAAGGGTGCAGTCCCAATATGCTTACATGTTAAACTAAGCAAAACCAAAATATTTAACTGGTTAAAAACACAACCAGTGTGTTTTTACTATTTAAATATTTAGATTTTGCTTACTTTAACATTTTAATTCAGTTGCTATTTTTTTCCTTTCTGCCTAACATAACTAGAATATTTTTGCATGTTATGTAATGTTTATAGTATTGTTATAAGTTGGTGCGTAAGTTTTTAGGTTTACTGTCATGACAGGAGTTTCGATTATAATTTACCAACTCAAGGTTCAAACAATTAAACTGCTGTATTTACTTTTATATATTGATTTAATTGATTTACAATGTACACCATTTTGGATCTGAATTCTTTGTTTTAAGAAATTTGATCACCATAGACAGAAATTTTAGCATACTACTGCACAGAAAAAAAGACATTAACACTGTAAAACATTAGCTGACGTACCTGCATATGTGCTTCAAATATTGTTTTTTATTTTTTATTATTTTTTTTTTAAATGACGAATGAGTTAAATTCTGTATGCCTTACTGATTTTGGGCAGTTTTTAAATGGTTTGTGAAATAGTAATATTGGTTACAATAATTTGATATTTATATTTTATATTTCCAAAGTAGAATTAAGTATAATCTTTACATTTTTGTCCATTTAATGAAAGAAACAAATCTCCATAGAGAGATTAAGTCAAAATTAGACTTAATCCCTGTCTGGGAATCCAGCCCCACTTGTATGACTATCATACTCAGACTTAATGTTTAGGCTGAAGGTTTTCCATGGATGTGGAACAACAAATTTACATAAGGCTTTTAAATATAGATATTGTAACAGTGTTGGTGGAGCTATCTAGATTTGGTTTTGGTTTCCGTTTAGTACCTTTTTTTCCCCCAGAATATGTGATTTCACAGAAAAGTGTTATTACTATCTTCATACTTAAAGTTGTGAGGTCAAATTCAATTTCCGTAATTTAGAGGGTGTTTGTAACAGAACACAACAATAGCACAACAGTCATGATCAAGAATGTAATTACAAGTTGTATTTTTGAATATCTATTAATCAGAGAATCAACACTATGAGCAATATTAAAATTACAGACCTAAATACAGCCACATTCAGTCAGTGTTTTACATTCTGTACTGCCCTAAATTCAGTTAAGCAGGACTCTTTTTCTCTTTGGACTGAAGCATGCAATTTTTTCTTCAAAGTCTTCTTAAGTACTTAAAGTGTTATTTAAATATGGATGGTATGCATGATAAGCTCAGAGTATTAGTACTAAGAGTATAAGTATTGTGTTATCACAATAACAGTTTATTACAAATTTTAACAGGCACCTTTAACAGGAATGTTAATATTTTAAGACGTGTTGAGATGGCTGCTGTTGCTCTTGTGGGATGAAGAATATTAATGTTGTGTGTCTATTTATACAGTGGTAAATGTTACAAGCACGAGGTCTTGGCTCCGATGCTGGAGAGGCGGTGTTTGACTGACTCGTGTCCAGACTCACTTCCTCACACGGTCACTCTGGTGTCCATGCCAGCAGCAGCCAACGGAAAACGAGGATTCACAGTCAGCATACAGAGAGACTGCAGCAGCACCACAGCCAGCGTTCAGGTCAAAGAGTGAGTCTACATCACATCATACATAATTAAAAAGCCTCACAGAGCTCCCCAGCAGAAATGTCTAAGCCTTGGTCCAATCATCCAGAGGTCACATGTTTGATTGGCAGTAAGGCCGGGGGTCAAACAGAGCATAATTGTCCCTGTTCTCTTTGAGTGGAGAGAATGGTCCTATTAAGACAAAGCTAGCCAGCATTAGTGTCTTTTATGTAACATTTGTGTTCTTGTCCAGAGAAGATGAGCAGTCTAAAGAGATGCAGTTTGAAAAGATGAGCTGTTTGGCCTTATATTTTCTCACTGGAAATAAGTGCTTGTCACATCCTCCACTCTTTGTAGCACTTTCGATTGGAGGGGACAAAGCTAATTGGTGGAACAGGCAATACTATAACTGGGTTGAAAATTGGGTAAATATCTGCCTGCAAAATAAACACATTTTTGTTATTAAACATAGTATGAAATAAAGAATTAAAGCCTAATAACACTACATGCATTTAACAAGAAATCACGTTTTTACTCCATTTGAAAACACAAACTGTCATGTAGTCTCATCATGAAGAATGGAGTGTTTCTTTCCTTACGTATAAGATTTTATTTATTTATTTTTATTTTTTTCCTTTCCCCTCTTTTCTCTTTTGAAGTGTCCTTATGACTTATGGCTATATATTGAAATTTTGATCAATTTTAATGGCACACAGAGTGGATCTGTGTCGAGAAATCAACCAAAACACAGATGTGGCTTTTGCCGTACTCCCACACTTGTAAATAATGGTTGTAAAATGTTACATAACTGTAATTGCAGGGTTTCAGCATTCTGTGGTTGGAAGGGTATTTGAGAGGAATATGTACCAACTATTGTTTTATCTGTCCTTCAAGCAGTTAGATTTAATGACATATAGTTTTACTTGGTAAAATCTGCCAAGCAGCATTTTTTATGCATTTATGGCCTTGGTGTATTTTAAGGCAAATGCACATCTGTCTGTTATGGAAATGTTATGGTAGTAAACCTGCCAAGCCTGCTTTTGGTCCTTTAGGTAAACTACTATATGTGTCCACCTGGCTAAAGTTTCTCCTTGTGTGTGCACTTGCTATCATTGTTTCCTCAGGGTCAGAGGGATGCTGATTAGTCCAGAGGTCCGAGATGCCATTCATGTTGGAGACCGCATCCTGGAAATCAATGGCCTTCCAGTGGGAACATTAATGGAGGAGGAGGTGAGTTGATGTGTCAAAGACTAAGAAGGACAAGTTAATGATGAATTATGCTAATGTGGTTTTGTTGGAATGGGGTGCATCCACTACTAAAGGTGGAGAAGATGAGCTAGAATGCATGGAATGTAATATTTTACAAGCTAAGAAGTTCCAGGTAGCAATGAAGTTAAGGTGATTATGCCGGTATGTGCATCCTGCATACCTAAAGGTAGAAAATAAGATTTGGAATGCTAGTACTCTAATATCTCAAAGGTTAAAGAGGACTAACTAATATGATGCTATGGTACTTATTTTATAAGGGTGTGTATCTACTACTAACTGAAGACTTGAGTCGACAGGCTTGTCTGCAAGCACTCTAATATATCAAATGCGTGGTGGTGATGAAAGTAAGATAATTATGTGGGAATGGAGTTTATTCACTGCATGGCAGCCTGTGTCAGAATGGTCATGCCAGCTTATTAGATTTCACAGGGTTTGCACAGACCCCGCCAAAGCATCAGAAGCTGTAGGTACTGCCAGTTACTGAAACTCAAAACGTCTGACAGATGATTGGGCTTTCAGAATTGTTTTGCCTGAGGATTGAGGATTAAATTCCCTTTTACATTCCCCTAAGACTAGGCTCATAAGTTAATTGTACAGCACCATTTATAAAGGTTTTACTGAAGGGACAAAAATGGAAATGGAAAGTGGGTGTATATATAGCTCACAGATGTTGGGTTTTGTTGTAGATCTTAATTTTTAAGTCAGATTACATTAGTGTTAAGTTGCATTTTGATTAATTGTTTGGTTGTTGTGGGACTTATATGACCTATTCATTCAAACTCCCTCAACTTCGTTTTATCCTTCAGAATTAAACATTTTGCACTTTAATTTTGTAACGATTGTATTTCTTTTCACTTTCAAAAAGCACTGAAAACTGACATAAATCCTTAAAACCTAAGGCTAAATGGGCAGGGCTAAATTGCCTTCAGTTTAAACCTTCAGTTTTCCATTATAAGTGCCCTGTAAATTTCAGTTCTTCTTGAATCAGGTTGCTCGTGTTTGACAGAGGGAGTGTACTTTAGTTTGAAAGCAAGTCAGAAGGAAATTCTGGTCTGATTCCAGTTTTAGAATGGTGTGTCACTCAGGTTGAAATGCTTGGTATTTTCCTATTTGATTTGACTTGAGAGAGATGCACATTCTGGATTCCTCATGTTCATCGTAAGTCATGTTAAATCTGTGATGTAATCTGATTAGACACATAAACATATTATGCAAAGATGTTTAATGAAGCCAGTAGGTTATTTTTTATCTTTAATGGGTGAGGCCTGAATCATACTGAACCTTACTGCTTGCTTACATAGCTACAAGCTAACCTGCTTTACCTGAAAATGTTAGTGCTCATAGATATCAGTGATATTCATTAAAGAGTCATTAAAGAACCTCATGGACCTGAATACTTACTCACTCATGTTTAGCAGAACAAACATCCTCTACAAGAGGGCGCTGCTAGTGCTTAAATATTATATGGTGCTTTACGTCAGTGACACTGTTTTTCCTTTCTGACCGAATGAACTATGGTTCTTGAACTGGTTTTGTTAAGCATTCTAAGAATCTTGGTGCTATTCAGCTCATCTTGCTGCATTTCTACCAGTTTCAAAAAGGAACCAAGAAATATATCATAATTGCAGGGAATTTTATACTGCTCCACTGCTCCCTCACAGAGCTAATGTCTGTTTAACCAGGACTGTGCCATAGTCGTAGATAAATGGATAGAGTCATGCTTTATCCAGTGTTTTTATAGAGAGTTCAGTTGACAGTGACACATGATATACATGTGTAGACGATGCTGAGTTCTGAGACTTCCTTCTGTGCCTGTGAACAAGGTAAACAGCAATGAAAAGTAGCCAACGTATCTCTGACCACTGTCACAGAAACACACAGATGGAGCATTTTACTGTTTATATTTCCTTGCAATTTACTTTTAAAATCAGAAATCGGATTTCACATTTTCCATGTTCCTCATTTCAAAACTATTAAAAAAAAAAATTTGGCAGTCTGGTAATGTTTAATATGTGATCACTCTTCTATTTTGTCTTGCATGCTCATGGCATTTATAAACAAAGCACATTGCCACATCCATCGTTTCAATGAACATGGTACAGGACCCAGTCATTAAAAAAAGTAGAAAAAAAATAACTATTAAACAACAAGAAGACAGGTGATGCATGTTGGCTAGTGACACTGATATAATTTTTGCAAGTTATTAATGAAGGTTTTATAAAGACTAAGTTCAATAAAAACTAGAAAGGTAAATTCACATTATTCACATATTGATTTATCGCGACTATATTTTTGTCATTATCATGCAGCCCTGCGTGGCATTGTGTCACATTGTTATTTCACCTCAATTTTATTCTGTAAATATTTCGGATGTATCCAGAACTGACCTCAAGATTAAAATCAAATTGTTATTGGCTGTTGTAGGTGGAAGACCTTATCCACAGGACCAGTCAAACGCTGCAGCTGTTGATCGAGTATGATCCGGTCAGACAGAGACTGGACAGACTGCGTCTGGGATCCACAAACAACCGCCTGGGTGTCCCGGCTGCATCACGCCTACGTCTATCTTCTCCTTCAGATGCAGTGATCGAAAGAACGGCAGCTGACGAGGGCACGCTGAAAAGAAGGTCTCTCAGGTACAATAACCATGGCTGCTTGCAGTTTGCTTACTAAATTTTAATTCAAATATTTAAAAATACAATTATTGGGTTGCACTGGGCACATCATACTAATTTGAACCTTATGAACTGTATATTTTTGAATGTTCATTCTTGTGAAGCATATTAACTAAGATTTGTGGATGAGACTTACGAGGTTTTTTGACACTATGTATCATAAATTCTTTGGATAGCATTAGTACCACTGTGTACTTCTACTCTTATATTTTATATATATATATATATATATATATAAAGTATAAGGGAGGTTGTTGGATATTTTCCCCTGTTTTTCTATACCACTTTTAAAAGATATTTAAGATTTGATTAAATGGGTTTAATTTTAAATTACAGGCGCAGTAACAGCATCTGTAAATCTCCGGGTCCCACCTCTCCAAAGGAACTCCCAGCACTGGCACGAGACATTGGACGCTCAGAATCACTGCGTGCTTCCTCCAGTTGCTCCCATCGCATCTTCCGACCCTGTGACCTCATCCACGGAGAGGTGCTGGGCAAGGGCTTCTTTGGTCAGGCCATCAAGGTCTGTCCACTCATCATTCTTCCTTTTCTATTCTTCATTCTTAAGCCCACAGACCTTTGGTGGCATCAGGTGTTTTAGATCCTGTTTTCAAAACTACTTTGTTAAAGCAGGAGACTATAAGACAAAATGGTCACAGTTGGAAAAAAAATTGTTTATATTTAGCATACAATACTGCCATTTTTTTTTTCAGAAACCGTATTTCTGTCTTAAGAATACAATGACACTCAGTATGTTAGAGGTAGCTGATGTATGATTGGGAATTTTTTGTCCAATAGGTCACCCATAAGGCCACAGAGGAGGTAATGGTGATGAAGGAGCTCATTCGGTGTGACGAAGAGACTCAGAAAACTTTCCTGAAGGAGGTGAGATTAACTGCTTTACTCCAGCACTTTACACTGTTACAGTTTTCAGAGCTGGTTAATGCTAACTGCAGCTCATAAACGGCTAGTGGGTGCTTGTTAAATGACATTACAGAATAGGAAAGCTACCAAATTGTGGTGTTGTCCAGTGAACTTTTATTGGCAGCAGTTTGAAATTAAGCTTCAGCTAGAATTTTTTGCATTGTGTGATTTGGTTAGACCTGGCTAGAAATAGGAATTGTTTATGAATTGAATGTTTACGCTGAGCGTTTACCACACGTGAAAATGACAGGAAACAGAGGCACTACACAACCCAGTATGTTCAACCCAATATGTTCGACCCTCAGTCAGACCCAGAGAAGAAGAAGAGGAGTCACCTGCACAGAGCCGGTCCAGACTTTCCTGGGGCCCTAAGCAAAATTTTAAATTCTGAGCCAAAATGAAACAAATTTTTGACAATTGTACCTGACCCTCCACTAGTACTCTCCCTCCTTTTGGTTTAGAATAAACAGCCAGCCATATACAGAACAAAATGCAGTGTAAACAAACCATTTTTATTTAAAAAAGAATATATAAATAGTAATAGTAAGTAACCTTTATACTGTACTGTTGTGTTTGGGAAATTTTAAACAAGTATTAGACCGTATAAGAACATCAGTATATGCTTTGAACTTTTCAGCTTCAAAGTTTGGTTCATGAGACGGTGGCACTGCGAGGCTTTTAAGGTTGTGAAGAACAGCTGGGCAGTGCATGCCACCTCTAAATATATTCCCACGGCTGTGTACATAGACTATTATTTATTAACAATCCAACTTCGAGAAGAACAGTCACAGGTTTACCTCACTGCTTTTCTTGCAGCTCAGTCTCGTGGAGTCTTTTTTTTCTCTTTTTTCCATTTCCTGAAGGATAGTTTCTCTTCATCTTCTGATTATACACAAACTCTCCCTAACTTGAGACAAGGGGGCCTTCGTTAATTTGCGGGGCCCTACTCAATGTGCCTTTGAGTGCATAGGTCAGTCAGGCTCTGTCTGCACAAACACCTTCACCAATGCCAGGATGATTCAGTGCAAATTTCCCTAGCCATCCAAATGGCTCGCAGAAGCATATGATTCCTGACACCAAACTCTTTCAACTGACTCACAGAAACCGGATGGAATTTTATTTTTTATTATTTTTGGCGCACTTAGCGTTTATAAGAGCAGTAGAGACCCAAGTGGAAACACAAAAGCATGCAAAAAGTGAGTCCCCTTTGAAGGTAGTCTTTATAAAGATGTTTTTAGCCTTTATTTTTAATACTTTCGAAGTCTTCTGACACGTTAGAAAGACTATGCATCGTTTTCTATTATTCAGTTAAGTGCCGTATTATTTTTATTTTTTTATTATTTATTATTTATTATGCTCTTGTCAAAATGATCTATTTAAATAGTGAAAATGAAAATGACTGAAAATTGACTTGTTAGCATTTTTTCTTTCTTTTTTCTATAGGTCAAAGTGATGCGAAGTCTGGATCACCCAAATGTTCTCAAGTTCATTGGTGTGCTGTACAAAGACAAGCGGCTCAATCTCATCACAGAGTTTATTGAGGGTGGAACCTTGAAGGACTTCATAAGGGACATGGTATGTCCAGACAGATAAATCACCCCTCCTACTGTTCTTCTCTTTCATTCTTAATAAGCAGATCTGGTAGTGGCTGCACAAAGTTTAGCCAGACATCGTGTCTGTAACTCGCTACCTCTAGTGTCCTGGGGTAAACTCTGCAGACGGAGAAAAGTGAAGGTACTGAACAATGAGAGAGCAAGTGAAGGGTGGGGGAGAAGGCGGAGCAACAGGGAGAGGGAGAGAGAGAGCGATGCATGTATTTAGAGAGGGAGAATGGAATGCAGAGCGAGGGGAAAAAGTGTTTCCAGGTGAGAGAGTTCAAAGAAATGTTGTTTTCCTTGCCTCCCACTGTGGCTGGCTCCAGCACATGGTCTGCAGATGAGGAGCAGGTCAGCACACAGGTTGCCTCACAGTGCTGAGAGGGCTTTTCTCAGCCTAGGGCATTCAATATTTGTATTTGTTCAAACATTTGTAGAGACTCCTTGAAATTAGTGAATACAACTGATTGTGGAACTCGATGCTCAGCTGTGTATACTAACGTTGCAAAGTTGGCACTTGAAATGCTGTTGCACATGAGTCAATGTTGATATTGCTCAACACAAAGAATATTATTTTAATGTTTAGTGTAAACTAATGCTACATGTAAATTTCAGTAGTTATGTGGTTTATAAATAGATTTTATGTATAATATATGCAGTGAACACTAAGTTATATTGTTCTGGATTAAATGCAGAAGACCCATTTCATTGTATATTCCACAATGACAAATAAATGCATGTTTAGGTTTTTTAACATTTAATCTAACAGACTTTAGCAGTTGATGTCCCCCTCTAGCTGTCCAGTGACGTATTAGCACAGTATCTTGCTGGTTTCACATGTTCCAGAAGAAGCATGTGCTGGCCTTCACCCTCCCAGTTTGGTGTCATTGTGATAATAGGGGAGTCTTCGAAAATGGGTGGAAAAAAGTGTAGTATTTTTATATATTTTTGGTTTTAAAATAACTTACTTGAATCTATATCAGCCTGGAAATTGCATCCCTGCCTCCGACAATTTAGTGTGTTCACCTGTGTTCAGTACTGAGGGAGATTTTTGTAATGCCACTTTGAATCACATGGTGCAGCTGTGATTGTTTTTGGATTGCAAAGCTACCTATTGACACACTATATAACCCCCCCACCCCCCATCTCTCTCCCTTGTTCTCTCTCTTGCTCTCACTCTTTGTCACTCACTTTCTCACTCTCTCTTGTGCTGGCTCTCCATCTTTCACACACATTCTTTAGGACCCATTTCCATGGAGGCAGAGGGTCAGCTTTGCCAAGGGCATTGCTTGTGGAATGGTGAGTAGTAAACTTGATTCACTTCAATGATTGACAGTGGCTTTAGTGACTGTTCACTGTTACATATACATGGCATTTACACTGGTCAGTGAATAACTAGCCTAAATGTGTTTGAAACTAACACATAGAAAAAACAATTTCATATTTGGCTTTGACTTTGGATGACATCTGTTTAGATTCTTTAGAAAATTATTTTAAAGTTAAAACATCTTTTCCAGTATAGGTTTGGTTTCCCTTCTTTACTGTATGCTTTGTATTCTTCTTATGCTTCTACTATATGCTTTGTTTTTATCTTATGCTTTTACTATGCACTGTTTTTTGAAAGTCCATACTCTTTACAGCTATCTAGCTAGAGATCTCCACTGCATCCATTACTTTGCGCTTTCCCAAGTTCACATGCATTAACATTACTGTCGGTCCCGATACTATAGAAGCACTTCTCTAGCTTTCTGAATGCGGACAATCTTTCCTTTAGCCTAGAACACTTTTGCTAATATGATCAAACTAAGCCTATTATTGCTTAACACATTTGAATGTTACTAATATTATCAGTAAAATAAATTCTTAATTTTATTTTTATAGGAACTACAAAAATGTTACTTTTATTAACTTGTTACTATTTGCAATACTACAAAAGGTATAGAAATTAAGTTTTGTTTGAAGTTAAAAATGAAGGTATTAATAAACAACAGCTTGACAAATGTGTAATGTCTGGGTAAAATGTATTATGTATTGAGTATCCCTGTTTATACCATCGTTTTATTAGTTATATTTCCTAATCTGCCCCATCCCCACTTTTGTCCATAAACAACAGAAACTTGTTACATAATGTTTTTTGGCTCCATGTCGTCCATCCTTTGCTTATAAACACAGTTTTGTGTCCTTTCAGGCATATCTGCATTCAATGAGCATCATCCATAGAGATCTCAACTCACACAACTGCCTGGTGAAACTGGTAGGTGACACAGTTAATGCTTGCTTCTTAATCTCTTAATGTAGCAGCCCCTGATTCACACAGATCATTCTCAAAAACATTCAATCCATTTGTTTTCACTGCTGTGAACTGCAGTAGTATGTGTGTCTGGAGTTAAAGAATGGGCTTTGACGGTGTTGAAATGGTGTTTTTGTTCCACTGCTGGAGGATTGGCTCTCCTGTCCCCGGTGCTGATTGGCCAAGGGAGGAGTACTTTAGCCTTCTTGTCAGCACAGACAGAGGCTGAGAAGGTGAAAAACAAAAACAAGTTATGCAAGAGTGAGCGAGAGACAAGACACAGAGTGAGAAACAGGCAGAAAGAGAGAGAGTGAGAGAGAAAGACTGCAGTTTCTGAAGATTCCTGGTTGTGTTATGAGGCTAGATAGAAGAATTGATGCTATGTCAGCGTGCTACAAAATATCAGTATGAAGTGTGAGTGAGTGAGACAGAAAGAGGAAAAAACAACAAAATGAATAATTCATGAACCTCATCATAAGTGTTCATCACCCATAGCCCACTGTGATACAGTTGTGTATCCGAGTAAACATTCAGATTCACTGTTAAAAAAAGAAAAGCTCTAACTGTGGTTGGTGCTTGTTTTTCCATTTGCAGGACAACACAGTGGTGGTGGCAGACTTTGGCTTGTCTCGACTTGTAAAGGACGACAAAGTGAAACATCCACCACCAGACAAGCCCAACAAGAAGAGGTTATTCCGCCGCATTGACCGGAAAAAGCGATACACAGTCGTAGGCAACCCATACTGGATGGCCCCGGAAATGTTGAACGGTTAGAAAAGCTCATATTCATTTATTTTCACAATATATTTAGATATCATTTGGACCCAGTGCCCAGCAGATTTTTACATCAAAAAATGACAATTTGACAAATATTACAGGGTGGGCCATTTATATGAATACACCTTAATAAAATGGGAATGGTTGGTGATATTAACTTCCTGTTTGTGGCACATTAGTATATGGGAGGTGGGAAAATTTTCAAGATGGGTGGTGACCATAGTGGCCATTTTGAGGTCGGCCATTTTGGATCCAACTTTTGTTTTTTCAATTGGAAGAGGGTCATTTGACACATCAAACAAAAGGGAATTTCACAAGAGAAACAATGGTGTGCTTTTTTTTAACATAACTTAATTCTTTCATGAGTTATTTACAAGTTTCTGACCACTTATAAAATGTGTTCAAAGTGCTTCCCATTGTGTTGGATTGGCAATGCAACCCTCTTGTCCCACTCTTCACACACTGATAGCAACACCGCAGGAGAAATGCTAGTACAGGCTTCCAGTATCCGTAGTTTCAGGTGCTGCACATCATGTATATTCACAGCATAGAAAATAGCCTTCAGATGACCCCAAAGATAAAAGTGTAAGGGGGTCAGATCGGGAGACCTTAGGGGCTATTCACCTGGCCCACGACGACCAATCCACTTTCCAGGAAACTGTTCATCTAGGAATGCTCGGACCTGACGCCCATAATGTGGTGCATCATCTTGCTGGATAAACTCGGGGAACGTGCCAGCTTCAGTGCATAAAAAGGAAAACACATCATCATGTAGCAATTTCACATATCCAGTGGCCTTGAGGTTTCCATTGATGAAGAATGACCCCACTATCTTTGTACCCCATATACCACACCATACCATCAAGGTGTGCAGCACCTGAAACTACGGATACTGGAAGCCTGTGCTAGCATTTTTCCTGCGATGTTGCTATCAGTGTGTGAAGAGTGGGAGAAGAGGGTTGCATTGACAATCCAACACAATGGGCAGCACTTTGAACACAGTGGTCAGAAACTTGTATATAACTCATGAAATAATAACATTAAAACCAAGCAGGCCATTGTTTTTCTTGTGAAATTCCCAATAAGTCTGATGTGTCACATGACACATCTCTCTGAGGCCAGGAGTCCTAGAGGGCGCAACTGGCCTCTGTCTCTCTGCTCATGGTGCTAGTTAGCATAGATGTCTGTCAGCTGACGTAACAAATCTAGTCAGCTTGTGTTCTCCTCCAGGGCTTTAGGCTGTTCAGTGACATTACATTAGCCCCAGTTCGAGAAGAAGGGGTGCATTGACCTAAGGTGTCTCACAGGAAGCATGTGTTCACCCATACCCTCCTTGTGGCACCGTGTGCAGTTCGGGTGAACTACTAATTGGTGGAATTCAGAAAAGACAAGGGGGATTAAAAAACCCTCATTAAAATGGAGATTCAACAATTCTTTAAATGGTTTGCATTATTAATTTATTTAAATGTAAAAGAAATTCAGGTTATTCTAATGTGAAATGATGCACTGTAGAAATGAACTGACACAGAGTTTATTTAACAATTTATTTTTTATTTATTTAATTTTTTAAACAGGAATCCAGAGACCATTTTATATAAATGTAGCCGTTTCATTTGCACTCCTGAACCACCAGGGAGCCTCCACATTTTCACACATACTGAATGTTGATAATGGTGAAATTAAGTGATACACAATGAAATTGGAATTATATCAATATCGGCATATAATTGATTTTTAGATTATCTGCATCTGACCGATGCTTTGATTTCGCCGATATTCAAAACCAATAATTGCTGACACATTTATACTAGATAAAGACTAGATGAAGAAAGAAAGACTGATTCACATGTAGAAAAAAGAAATGGCACCTATTCTTCCCCCTCTGACAGTGGGAAGCTCTTTTCTGTATTACTATACTGTAGAATAGTTACACTGTAATATTCCTGCTGGTATTTATTTGTGTTTAATCCTTTGTGTTTAACATTCATTTATTTCATATTAATATTTGTATTAGTTTGAGGAGATCTTTAATTATATTTAACTTGTAAAGCTGTGACTAGACTCTGTAAGGAATAGTTGGTTAACAATTTTCTCAGGAAACACCCTTTATGTTATTGTTTGTGAGCAGTTGGTAGATAAAATGTTATAAAGAAGTGGTACATTTGTCAGTAATGTTAATCTAGGGGGTCTTATCCTTCTGCATTTTATAAATACATATATCAGTATCTGAATCAGCAGATATGTGCATGGATAATATCAGATGTCACCATCGGCCCAGAATTCTCATATTGATGCATCCCTATAGTGAAATTTAATATCAAATCCAGATTTCTGGATTCTCTTTTGTCTAATTCCATGTAAGCTCCCCTTATAACTGCAGACAATTACAATTCCACATTAGTTAATTTCTAACATAGTGTTGTCTATAAAAATGAACAAAAGTACAGACAGTTCAAGCTTCAGGGTGGTGTTTACTGTCTGTATGTATGCAGTTTACTTTTGGCCATTTATATTAATAAGTGTTTGTAAATTAGTATTGGTTTTTGGACTTTACACTCGCAAATAACAAGAAGTTTAAATGTAGTTTGTCTCTGACCTTTGTGTGGAACAGGTAAACGCTACGATGAGAAGGTGGATGTTTTCTCCTTTGGCATCGTACTCTGTGAGGTAAGATGTGGTGCTTTTGAAGCTTTGTTTTGTTGTTTCTTCCTGAGACTTCTCTCTTCTTTCCTTTCTCTACAGTGAGCCTGTTTTGCATTCTGTGGTTATTCCAAAAGGATTTATGCAAATCTGCAAATGTGAAAAAAGCTAGACATATTCTCTCTCTCTCTCTCTCGCTCTCTCTCTGTGTGTGTGTTGTATTTGCTTCTCATTCACACAACGTGGGTTTATTTTTCTCTGTTTTTGGCTGCAGATCATTGGGCAGGTGTACGCAGATCCGGAGTGTCTTCCTCGGACTCTGGACTTTGGGCTCAATGTGGGCAAGTTTATGGAAAAGTTCCTTCCTGAAGACTGCCCACCTGCTTTCTTCCCTCTGGCTGTGGCCTGCTGTGACCTGTTTCCTGACAGTCGGTGAGTGTAGTGCAGTAGCTGGAAGTGCAAATGTTAAAGTAGGTGTGGTCAGCTCCTGGAGACGATTACACCATGTTCACAACATACAACAACATTTCACCTCCCACCAAACTGTTTCTTCCAAAACTATATCACAAGAAGACACCCATGATTATGGTTTCACCACAGCAGTGAAATAAGCAAAACAACAGGGCAACAACCAACACTTTGGAAACCCATCCTCTAATGGTTGTTCATAGTGTATGTGTCAACTAGCTTAAGGGAGAAGAGCTCATCTGGGACCATCCTTGGTGTCCTATGTGGAGCCAGTATTTTCATACTGAACGTCTGGATGAAGTGACGTTAAAGTTTTCGGCGCACCTGTCGTGTTTGTCTTTGTTTTGACTTGAGCTGCAATTTAAGGCATACGTCAGCAATAAAAGCTGAATTCCAGTCAGCTTTGTCAAGCATTTTCTCATGTCCTCCCATGGACACACCCAAAGGAGCTTTTTGCGTTTTTTCACCGGTTGTTGTACTCCCTCATTATGAATCTCCCCTGCAGTGAATGACCTGCATATTTCACATCAGTTTAGTCATTACTGGGTTAATGGAAGACTATATTCTTTTACCCTAAAAGAACACTACCTGCATTTTCCCTTCCTTGTGAATATATAATCTCTAGGGATATTTTGCCACACTTCCAAAGTTTAGTCTTAAATGTTTGCTTGAATTTTTCAGGTCTGTCAAGTCTTGTGCGCATGTTAAGAGTCCCTTTTTTGTTCTGTATCTTTGAATAATTTAAAAGAACATTTCAGACATATTTAATTTTACCTACAAAAATGTAAGAAATCTTTAGTTTTGGAGACTGCCTTTCGTTTTAAGTTCTCTTTCTTCCTGCAGTGCGTTCGTTACCTTGTATCTAAACTCTAAATAAAGAAATATTAATTGTACTTAATGTCTGTTAATTTCTGCTAATTAAATATACAAAAGATGTGGTCTCTTAACATTTTCACGTGTCTCCTCTCCAGGCCTACATTCGAGAAGCTGGTGGACTGTTTTGAGGCCTTGGCGCTGAATCAGGAACTGGGCATCCATCTGCCAGCCGAGTTGGACGAACTGCAGCAGAATCTGTGGAGAACTCACGGCTCAAACACAAATGACTTCTCTCCCGACCCCAGTCCTACCACGCTAGTCCCAGAGCAGCCCACCCTGGAAAGCAACAGCACGTAGCCCACGGACACAAAGCTCGTCTGGACTCTGCGACCCCTGCTCACTGAGAGCCTGCGCAATGACAGCTGGAGCCAGTGACCAAAAGGAGCAGAAGAAACATCCCCTTTCATAATAACTAGCACAGATGTGTTTACAGCACCTGGAGCTGTGGAGATGAGATATAGTGTGGATGGCGGTAGGTGGGCTGTTGGCCTTTTCTATGGGCATTCTAAAACTGCTGACTCTCTCAAGAGAGCAGGCACATTTCAGTGTTCTCCATGTTCTTCATATTCCTTTTCTTTTCTGCACGAAGGGGTTAGTTTTCCTGTATGATTACAGACTAATTTGGGATTTCTTGGTTTGCCGATTCTTTACGGAGTGCCTGCAACTGGAGGCGTGATGATGACTAATGTGTAAAATGAATCAAATGTCTGAAACGGCATGCAGCTGCTAGCGTAACTTCTGCTATGATCAGAAATATTTAATGAATCTGGACAAGTGTAGCATTAACATATTTTTAGACATCCTGGAGCCAAGGCTGTCTAAAGATGTGCTCAAGTCTTCACTAATCAGTGGGTGTTAAATGCTAAAGTACACAAAGAGTAAGTTTAATCCTCAAATCCAATAATTACTGGGCCAAGCTGCCCCCTGGTGGTTGATTCCATGTGTACACCGCTCTAAAGGGATCAGCATAAATCTCTTAAATCTCTTATTCACTATTTATTTAGGGGCTGCCTACACAGGGACTCGGTGACACATGTAAACACTGAATAAAATATTGAAAGATTATTTCTTTCATATTTATGAACAGCTTGAGATAATGAATCAAGATTGAGATAATTAAATTATGTTTCATCTTAACTGTTGTAAATTCCTGGTTAAGAACATTATATATCGCTTCTATTAAATATTACACGTCTTCAAATTAAAGCAATGTATGTGCATTTATATTTTGTATATATTGCTGTATTGTTTTAGTTTACTTCCTTTAGTTCCATTACTTATTTAGGTCCTCGTTAATGATGATTTGTAAGTTAAATAAATAAAACAAATCTGAATTTGAGTCCTAAATTGTCTTAGATTGAGTCCTTAGAAAGCAATGTGATTTATTCGTAATACTGAACACTATTCATAAATAACGAAGCACTGCTTGATTTAAAGGCACTCCTCTGCCATCGTGCATGTGTCAGATCTCTGTGTAGGTGGGTTTTAAATCGAGTGTAACTGAAGTCTTTTGCCTGCCTTGTTGTTATATAGCTCTTTAATTTCAAGTATGATGTAAATAGAGTTCCCAAAGCAGCTGCACATCGTGATACCTGTAAAGCTGTTTGATAAATAGTACAGAACCCTGCAGTCCTGGTTTTGATCCCTCTCTCAAAACTGGAGCTGGCATTCTTGTTTGATTATACTTCTTTGACATCGGTGTGAGAATTGTAAAAGCTGTATGATTAATTTTCTGTAACAGTTTTGGGAGAATATGGGTTTGCTAATTGCAGAATTTTGTAGAATGTGAAAAGTACCATTTGTTTTCCCTTAGCTTTACCCTGAGGTACTGTGTACAAAATGTAACCACTACAATGTCTTTTACCTTAGTGTTTCTTACACTAATGTTTCATGAATAAATGATGAATGAGAAAATGCAGATTTTTTGTTCTTCAGTGGCCCATTATTATATTCATTCATTCATTATCTGTAAGCGCTTATCCAGTTCAGGGTCACGGTGGGTCCAGAGCCTACCTGGAATCATTGGGCGCAAGGCAGGAATACACCCTGGAGGGGGCGCCAGTCATTCACAGCGCAACACACATTCACTCTCACACACACATTCACACCTACGGACACTTTTTTTGAGTCGCCAATCCACCTACCAACGTGTTTTTGGACTGTGGGAGGAAACCAGAGCACCCAGAGGAAACCCATGCGGACACAGAGAGAACACACCAACTCCTCACAGCCAGCCACCTGGAGCGGGAATTGAACCCACAACCTCGAGGTCCCTGAAGCTGTGTGACTGCGACACCACCTGTGCCATTATTATATTGTCATCTGAATAAAAGCCACCACTAGATGTCGCTATTGGTCACATTAAATTACACATGCTCCTTGTACATATGTCTGCAAGTCAACCCAATTAAAACTACTAGTTGGTATCAAATATAATCGCTTGAAGGTTAGAAACAAATAATTCACATTAATAAAGGACAAGAGGGCGTTTAGATTTCTGATGGTATTATTTTTCTGTCACAGCAGGAAAAATCTGCCAAACATAAAAAATAAAAAGTTCTTTCAAAAGTATATGCATGTGTATTCTGGTACATCAAGACTGCAGAGGAAAAATAGAATTCAAATTCCAAGCCATAGCAAAATAAACCAACCTCAATCTCACACATTTCTCCCCAGTGACTGAATTCCGTCCGAGTGTAAGGAGCTTTAGGACAGGACTTTGTTGGTCTTTTCTCAGGGAGAGTATGTGAAACGGATTTGCAGAAATCAGAGAATGTTCACGTTCTATCAGTTCCACCATTCAATAATCAACAAACCTTATATCATCAATATTGGTGAGGGTCCCATTTGCAGCTGTTCAGTCCTCTCCCCTTGACGTCTAAACCTGTACTGAGCCTTTGAAATAAAGCACTGTTTATGAAGGGCACAGAGGTGCTGAACCACAACAAGTTGTAACAACTGGTCCCAAACCCCCCTTTCACTGTCTAGACACTTCAAGGACTCCCTCCCCAAACATAATCACCTCAACATCAGAAAAACCAGGGACATGCAGAGACTGTGACTCCACAAAACTAAGGCCATTTCTATGGAAACCCCTCGTATCACTTCACTCCTTTTCCTTGAACACAGAGTAAACACTCACCTCATGAATAACACTGTGCTGACTATAGATTGTGACCAAAGTATATCAGCTTTGATTGCTAACTGCAGCCACCACTCACAGAGTGCTGGATAATGGGAGGCACAGTAAGGCTCCATTCTTTCCCTCTCATTAGCAAAATGGACTTGGGGGAAAAAACCACAGTAGCCGACAATGGGAAAGGAATCCCTTTTCCACAAACATTTCAGTTTAAACTCTAACACACAGCTTAACCTTAAATGAGTGTGTGGTACTTGCTAATGGACTGGCGTGCATGGGCATGAAGACTAGAGAGTCATTGTGGTCCATTTCCCATACAATAAGTAGAGTCCCAAATTTCACACTTGCATTTTATGTACTTGTGCATGTGGATACGCTTTCAGAATCTACTGCACAAGATCGCTATTCACAAACGCACACTTAAACCCACGCTGCATATGTGGCAAAGCATATTATTCCACAGGTTTATGAACTGCTGATGCAGTTTTGCAAATATTGGGAAGGGTTCCTGTCACAGTGTGATACAGTATATTTGCACAATAGCAGTCTTCCTAAATACAGAAATATCCAGAAAGATTTAGATGCATTTCTCAAATAAACAAAAGAAACCCTTCTGACATGCACTTTTATACATCCCCTCCGTCTCGTGTCCTTAGCAGAGTCCTCCTGCATCCTTCTCTCAGGATGGCCATCATTAAAAAGTGAAGGATGCCAACTGTCTGTAAATGTCTTCCCTTCTTTCTGAACAGGAGTTTTTAGACCAGGAGAGCGACAGAGAGAGTAGCTGTAGTGTTGGTCCGAAATGTTGCACAGTTTTGTAATTGTATCTTTCCCAAATCTATCCTGTGATACATCTCTCAGGCTCCAGGGGTTCCAGCAGGGTTTATAAGTGGGTCTCCACCCTCGACGGTGTCCCGAGTGGGGGTCTGTGCGCTAGGCTCAGCAGTGATGACAATGGTGTTCTCGTCCACCAGTTCACAGGTTGGGTTGGCAAAGGCAGAGAGAGGGAGTGTGATGCGATGCATCTCGCGCTCATACACTCGCTGCTCATGCTGTTTTTTCAGGTCACGACCCCTGCAGAGGAAAACACAAGCTCGGGTCAATAACAGGTAAAGTGTTTCTTGTATATGTGCAACAGTTAAAGAATCCTGAACACATCCCTCCCCTAAACTTTAGCCATGTTTTGAAGAATATAATAACAGCTGTGTACTCAAACCTGCTAATAGTGTGTAGGTGAGATGCAGAACAAAACTCAAAATGGAGTCTAGATACTTCAAAGTTTCTTAACAACTCATTTCATTTAACTGCAGTCAGGAGGCAGCATTTAATCGAATTCAAGAAGTCTTCTATTACATAATGCAGTTATTCAACACTCTCTGCACAGCTGAGGTTCGTTTTGCTCTTAAAGATTTTCACAGCATTCTCTGAATGAAAGGAACATGTTCTGGTTCCTCTTCAGGAACAGCTTGTATTTGATTTCTGAGAGGATCTTTAGAAAGTGGTATTATATTTAGAAGCCCTTACTGGGTGCAGTGTGGAGCGCCAGCACAAGACTGTGACTTGGTTTGCTGCCGAGGGCTTGTGTGTATTTTTAGTCGACACCATTAATCTGCTGTAGTAGTGTGGAGAGGCTGTATTCGACCAATGAAGTAGCAAAGCTGAGCCAGTGGTGCAGGCTCAGACACTGACAACAAAATGATGGATAACCTTCATTCCCAGCATTTATTAGAAGCAGTACGGGGTGATGATGCAGTCTGAACAGACAGACGCTCATGGCAGGAAAGGGCGACACCTTGGACATTCTCCTCTTTCACTCTCCTCATTCTTTAGGTTTTTTCCTCTCTCTTCCTCAGTCGCCTCCTCTCTTTTCCTTCTCAACTGTGATGAACAAGCCTGCAGTGTGTTACACAATCATCCCGTCTCTCTAGGTGCCTGCAGTGAGCACTGTATTAACAACGGTTCAGTGTTCACTAGGGTTGGGCGATGCAAAGGGAACATCTTATACCATGATATTTGAAAAAAAATTAATTTATTGTCCACTTATCCAATTCAGGGTCGCAGTGGGCAAGGAGCCTACACAGAATCACAGGCCACAAGGCAGGGATACATCCTGGAGGGGGCGCCAGAACGTTGCAGGGCAAAACACACTCACACGTTCACTCACATACAATTATATCCTCTAAAAATGTGTTTTGAGCTGGAGTTTGCTGTAAAAACTCTGCTGTGGTGTGCTAAACCACAAGTGCCTGTTATGCTTCTATACCGCGTAGAACCCGCCTTATTTCGCTTACTTTTGAACTCTTCTGTTCCTCCAGTACCAGTCACTAAAATTTACTCTCTAGCAGTAGTGCAGAAGGTTTTGAGGTCAAACCTTTCCAGGTGAAACAGGTTAATGACAAACTGAAAACATACAAGATATACAGAGCATATTTGGTGGAGAAAGTAATAATTGTGGTATAATAGGTATTCTTCACAAGATAATAGTTAATAATATGTATTTAGAGATTCAGTGCAGTATTTCTTCCTGCATTGCAATAAATACATTCCTCATTCTGCTTACTCTTCTCCTTGTTCACAAAGCAACTTACATGCTAACAGCTTCCCTTCATGAAGAAACATCAGTTTACCGAACATGGTAAAGTGAGTGGGTTCTAAGGCCAAGTAAACATGCATTACAGAACACGCAAAGAGAACTAAAATTCAGGCAAAAATTGCTGTAGGATGGGAAGCCTTCAGTTGTGTAAATAATAGATGACTGCTCTCGTATTATTTCATAAATGCCTTGTAATAATCCATTGTTAAGGATGCACACACGTTATGTGCACAGGTCTATGTAGCATCAATTACATCACATCTGTAATATTATTATCAGGTTGATTGTGAATCATCTACAATATCTGATTACATCTCCCTGTTCCTCAGATCTAATTGCCATGTAATTACTATGTGATTCCTAATTGTATTCCTGTACTTAGTAGCACATGGGATATCACTGATTCAAAATACACTTATAATGTATTGTATATAATGTATATAATGATGAAATAAAGAGTTCCTCTACAAAACTGTATGGATGACATAACAGACCTGTCACAAGTGGTAAGCTTCTCAACATTGCGTGCTGCCTATGTTCATTAGTATTGAGCCACTTAAACAGAAAGATAATAATGACAGAGGCAGATAATCACAACTGACACACAGGCAGAGACAAAAAGCTTCAAGGGCAGCAGCCGGGTGCCCTGCCAGAGCTTCCATTAGACACAAACAGAAGAGTGGCCACTAACCATTGATCCAAGGCCAAACCTGGTTTTTGCTGATGTAAACGGACCAGGTCCATTTTCTCTACAATCATGCCTGAAGTAAGACTGAAAAACACTGATCTGAGAGCAGATTTGTGTAAGAGTTTAACTGATACATCATTTGTTGAACCCAATCTACAAATATTAAGATTAACTGATTTAATATTCTTGGTAGAAAATCTGGTAGTGTAAATATAGGATTAATTATCAACATTATTTTAAGTACAACATGAAATAACAAGGTCCTACAGCAGTGACAGTCCTGTGCTTCAAAAGTCACTATTATCATTTCTCCTATCCAGTTCACTTCAGTGTGTGCTCAGTCAACTGACTGGAAAATAAGCTTATATAAAGTAGATAAACACAAAGCGCATCTCTCTCTCTCTCTCTCTCTCTCTCTCTCTCTCTCATGGGATACAAATGAAAATGAAAACAAATGAAAACTGTAAAAGGTTAATGTCGATGGATTTCTTTGCAAATTTCCTTACATATCACATATTTATAATTTTTTTTCCAGATTTCTTTCCCCCACAGAAAAAATATGTGCAGGGATATTTTCTACAGACCTGCAAAGTCGCATTTTATCTTCTCTCAATCTGAGCATATGTGTACATGTTTTAACGTGTGTGTGTGTATGTGTGTGTGTGTGTGTGTGTGTGTGTGTGTGTGTGTGTGTGTGTTTGTGTGTGTGTGGGAGGCCTTGCCTCCTGCTGAAACATTCTGTTCCTGTACTCACCTTTGCTGAAAAGCACACGTGCTCATGTCCCTCCCATAATCTCCACTTGAGCTCTCAAAACAACCCCTCCCACACAAAATGCTTAAAAACAGACAGCATTTCACAACTCTCAAAACATCCTCTACAATTAACCACAGCAGGACACTCAATAGCCGTTAGGAACCATGTGAGGTTTTAAAAATGTTTATGCAATTACTTTAAACCAGACCAGCCAGTATTTTACAGTAGGTTTAATTCTGCTGGTCTCTTCCTGCCCTGCTTCTGAACAAGCTGTGCTTTGTGGGGGTTTTTTTCTTGCTCAGTAAATAAAATGCATTATTGTGTGTGAAACAGAGTACTGACCGTTTATAAAAGTAGCCCACTGTGATTCCCACTCCCAGTAGGATAATGATTCCCATCATTAAAATGGCTAGAACATAGCCTGAAAGAGAAGAGCAGAGTTAATCAGCATTTAAGAGCCAATCATTAAAGAGTTTAATTCACGTTTTACAAAACAAAACAAAAAAACATTAAAAGCAGCAGCAGCAGCAAGAGTCTTACAGCTTTAAAAAGGCTCTCATTGTCAAACATTATTTTGAATAATTTTGTGATATTGTCTAAAACAGTGGCACGCCAAATGACTTTAAAAAAATGCCACTTAACTAAAGTACTAATTAATAACTGAAAATCTGAAGCTGAAAAATGTTCATGTGTAAACTACATAATGTTTCACTGTTTTCATTTTTAAGCTTTAATAAAATCCAACACGGTTTACGAATAAACGGTAGTTCAGTAGGAAGTAGGAAAGGCTGGGGCAGCATTCCCTTGCGTCTTATTTCCAAGGAGGGAACACGATCTCCCAGTATTTTGCAAAGTCCATGTAAAGAAAGCCCAGTTTCAGCTTCTTATTGATCGTAAGCGAAGGTTAGAGACAGACGTGAGTAATTTGGACTTTTTTGCAGAAAAGGACAAAGTGGAAACGAAGAAAAACAAACCGAGACCAACCCAGCGAAATACACCTAATGTGGCCGATCTTCGCATCATTAGAGTCCAAAAACACTGTTTAACAGAGCCACGCCTCCGTCACCTACTGACACAAGTGCTGAGAGCTGCTGTGAGCACCTGCTTCAAGTGTCACACTGTTCTCACCTATAGTCTATTAAAGTGTATATTAAGCTCTCTTCATGTTTCAGAAATGCTTATTTCCCCCAATTTGTACCTATATGTGCTCATAAATGTATAATTGTGTATAAGACCTACTGTTTAGGCCTAATCATTTGTATGTGCTCTATAGATTTTTTTTTGTAGGTAGGGCTTTGATTTGATAACAGGTGATTCTTGGTCTAAAAAGTTTGAGAACCACTGGTACACTTTCAGTGGTGGTTTTGGATTATAAATGAATAACTTTGTTGAACAGTCCATTTCACAACCAACGTAAAGAAATGAAGATTCGGTACAATGATGCATTTCATATCTAATCATTCAGAATATATTATTATTTTTTTTTTAATCCGTTTAATCTACTCCGTTTGTAAACGCATACAAATACAGCAGAGGTTGGGATTCTGACTTTGGAACATCCCTACAGTAATCTCCCAGGACCTACCTGTAGTCCCCAAGTCCTTCTTCTTCTTTGGTCCAGTCCTGACCCTCTGACTGACCCCCATCACCGGCTGCACTGCAGCGCCCTCTGGTTGAGCGGGGACGGACTTTGTCTGGTCCACTGTCTCTGACTTGCCAGAGGTGGGCACTGGAGAAGGGGCCGGAGCAGCTGGTGGCAATACTTCCTTCAAGCTATCATCTGTGGGTCAAAAGATCATATGCCTGAATACATATTCAGACAGGTTTTATGAGATAAAATCTGAGTTATTCATTTTGAATTAAGTGTGGATTTTTGTTGCTCTGAAAAGCCCCCTCTGTTATTAGCTCTGAGTTGGTAAGTACATGTCTTTCAACTGGCTGCACGTGTGGGGTCTGAAAAGCATTCACTGCTGTTGTAGAGAAGGCACATGTTAAAGTCACTGACCTTGGATTTCATAAAAACATATATGGGTTTACATCTTTTCTGGACTTGAAGACAAAGCATAGATAGACTGTCTCTGCTCAAGCAGCTTTTATGCAAGGCTAAACAGTACATCATAACAAAACATTTATAGCAGTATTGGCTCTTGCAAAAATATTAAATTACAGAAAGCTACAATATGCTAACCTATCATCAAATACGTGTGTTTTGGTTTTGTGAGCATCTTGACCAATCACACCTCTAGGTTCTCCCCATGTCTACATGGGTTTCCTCAGGGTGCTCCGGTTTTCTCCCACTGTCCAAAACAAATGTCGGTAGGTGGATTAGCTACTCTAAAGAGTCCCTAGGTGTGAGTGTTCTATTCTGGACGTAAATACAGAGATAATTAGTGTAATTGTAAAAATGTTGAGTCATTTTGCCTTGTATGCTGTATTATATGAATGCCTCAAGTCACATATCATCTCCGCTAACAACTTTCTGTGAAGTAGATTTATGCATTTAACCCTTCACAATGTCTGGGTCTGTTTCATCCACTAAGAGCAGCTGATTTATTATGTTTCCCTGCAATTGAGCATTAACATTTCACAACAAACCAATTGGAATGACTTAAGGGCTTTTCTGAAAAAACAGGGGACTTCCTTTATAACAGACAGACTGTGCAAACTTTGATATTCCTCTCATTCCTTCGCTATGAGCAAATTACTATGAAACTTTATGTTTTGCTTTTAAAATAAGCAGTGCTATACACAACAAGCTATAATCAATCGTGTTGCAGAAACCAGATGATCCACTTCCTGTTGTCGTTGTCCCCACCCACTCACGCCTTTAAGAAAGTTGTTTACCAACTCTGCTGGAGTTACACTGCATGAGGTCACAACAGGCCCAGCCATTCAGCGCCTGTCTCTGTGGTAAGCATTAAACTCTCATCCAATCAAAGGCAGAGGGGCATGTCATCCCCCTGTACTTGCACAGCTGCTAAACAAGTTTTCTTGTGCATGTGACTCTTTGTCTTTGTCTCTGAACAGAGGCCAAGCCTGATATTAATGTTTAACTTGATCTGTCTTGGCCAACACAAAAGCTAAGGGCAGCACTTAGAAAGCAGCTTGATTTTTAGATGAAGAGTTACCAACTGGCCCACTAAACTCAATAACATCAGATAACTCTGTTAATGTCCTTATATGCCTCCACTTCGTGTCCTTACACTGATTAATCCAGCAGCTTGACTTTGTTTTTATACACACCAAGGCTACAGCTTTAGTAGATGGCCAAATAAGGGGCTGATGAACAGGACAAGACACACTCTGAAGAGGGCAAATTGCAAACAAGCTCAGGTCCACCCGAGCCTGCTGAGTGTGTCAAATGTGGACACAACAATCATATCACAGTCTGAGTGTTTACTCTGAGGGAAAACCTAAAAATACACTCAAAGCTGGAGATGTTTTCTGAATGTTCCCGCTAATTAGGGCTTCAAAGTGTGGTGCAGTGTCCACTGGAGCTGAAGCTGCATATACTGTGAAATTTCTACATCCCGTTTAAAGCATTTTGTGATTTTGTAACGGAAATGCAAAGTTATGTAAATAATAATAGCATATTAGCATTATTAGTCTTAAAATCAGGACATTTTCTTTGCTCATCAGAAGAGATTCAACGCTGTGCTTTGAAGGACTGGCGCCCCCTCCAGGGTGTATTCCCACCTTGCGCCCAATGATTCCAGGTAGGCTCTGGACCCACCGCGACCCTGAACTGGATAAGCGCTTACAGATAATGAATGAATGAATGATCCCTTCTTGTCATGTAAATTTGCATGTTAAAGCATGTTTTCTGTAGCATATAATGCGAATTCACAATTCTTTCCTCAGCTCTTTTGACATGATAACTGCTGTGTACTATTAAAAATGACATTTGTTATTTTATGCAACCACACTTAGCCTAAAAATTAACTTCGTCTAAAAATGGCAAGAACAAACTGCAATTATTCTAATGTGTTCACTGAAAAAGAACACTGTGTTTATGCATAAGTTATGAACAGATCTAAAATGGCTACCTTGGCAAGAATCAATGGTGCATGCCTCTCTCTCGGGTAAACCATCTGGTCTGGAAATGTAGCACCAGGGCCCATCAGAGCCATCAGGATTACGACAGAAACTATGGTCCCCAACACCTGCGAACAAAGAAATAGTATGATTTATAGAACAATACAGATTTGAATGTAGGAGCTGACAAAGCTTTTCTATCTGACCTTTATAGAGACCATCAAAAAGAAACTGAATTAAACGATTCAGTGATATTTTCTCATAGAAAAGCCATCCATTCATTGTCTGTAACCGCTTATCCATTTCAGGGTCACAGGGGGTCCAGAGCCTACCCGGAATCACAGGGATCACACCGTGGAGGGTGCGCCAGTCCTTCACTGTGCAACACATTCACTCACATATTCATACTTATGGACACTTTCGAGTAGCCAATCCATGGGTTTTGGACCATGGGAGGAAACTGGAGTACCTGGAGGAAACCCACATGGACAAACCACTAAACTCCTCACAGACAGTCACCCGGAGCAGGACTTGAAGCCACAAACTCCAGCCTGCTGCACCACTATGCCGCCCTAGAACACCCATTCAAATAAACTAAAAAGTTAGCTTTGCTAGCTGTATGTTTCTTTTTCCAATCTTTTCCTATCTTTTTCCTATGTACTTTTGTACATTTATTGCAGTGTGCAAAATCAGAGACCAACCTTTATTTACTCAATAAAGGATTAAATTATCTATCAAATATAAGTCATTAATGGGCGGGTGGGGTGAGTGTGAGAACACCACTCACTGCAGTGTGTCTAAAACCTATTTGCGAAGAGAAAAAAACAAACGCCCCCCCAAAAAATAAAAAGAAGAAGAAAATTGGTAAATCTAACAAAGAAACCAATTTCAGAAAAGACTGGCTGCCAGTCTTTAACATTACAAAATGTGTTTCTTGGATTGTGAGAAACAGAAAATGCAAACAAATGAACTTTGGAGATGTAGAAAAATACACTGCAGATGCTGAAAGCTTTTCTTTTCCCCAAGTTGTTGCCACTATGAGTTTCTTTTAAACTTGTGTTGTCTTTTTTTCCTGATGTTTTAAAATGAATTATGTATAATTTTGCTTGTAAGGAGATAAAGGTGGTGTCTGACTTGAGTCAAGTTCTGCAGTGCACATAGTTAAAGGGATACTTCTCACCTGCGTCTGAATCTGCGTGGTTCTGAACGTCATAGTCTCTGGTCGTGTTGATCCAGTTCAAACAAAGCTTTCCTGAGGAGGATTTCTGTTGCGTTCCTCTGTACTCCACACCGCCGGAGTCCTTTATACATTCTGGAAAATGTTCAAACGTGATGAAGGAATATAAAACACAGACCTCATTCACATACAAAATACAGGGTTTGAAACACCATTTATCAGAGAAAAACGAGCAGTATCCAGACCAGCGGCTAATGCGTGTGCAAATTAAAGTTGATATATTATCTAAGCATTATGTTTCCTTGGTTTTTTATCGCTAATATAAAACGTTTTCCCAAAACGCCTGCTTTATTCACAATGACCGTTGCAGGATAAGAAAACTGTGAAAAGAACACGAGGCTGTGCATTCAGCCTATAAACAGATAGAAACTAATAAACTGACGACAAAACACCGACACCTTCCCGGACTAACGCGTTTTAAAACTTTTAAAAAGCGTACAGGAGAGAACAAAGGGTTCCTTACCTTCGACTGGTGAAGAAAAGGCAAAAACAAGGCAGAGAAGAAAGACTACGTGTCCAAGAGTGGTCATTTTAACGCTTTATAGCGTGTTTATTAGCTACAGGCTGCAGTTCATATCGATTTAAAGCTGCACTGAGCTGCGTGTTTTTCTCAACGAAGCTTTCAACCTCTCTCTCTTTTTCTCTCAGGGTAGAGCTCTGTTCGTAAACATCCCTCTCCTCCCTCCTTTTCTCTTTCACTCCCTCTCTACGTCAGCAAAAAGGCTTTTTCACCCCCAGTGGCAGGCAATTCCTCTGTACCAAACGTTATTGTACAATGGTTAGTAAATAATCATTCTTCTATGGTCGCTGCACCGAGGGATTTGCCATTTTCTGTGGCTGTGTCTCTGTTGTGGGTGGGGTCCTTCGGTTCAGGAACAGTAGCTTCAAAATCAATTAACGTATTTGTTTGTTCATAATCTCCGTAGAAAGGCATGACATGAAATGGCGTGATCCAAAACAGCTGCATACAAACATCTTCTTAATGCTAGCGTCGGCCTGATGGGTCTTCACAGGACATTGCCACCACCACTTGAATGCTAAGGCTGCTCACACATTCACTCACTCACGTTTAACAAAATGCCCTAAAAGTGGTTCCCTACTTTACTTCAATGCTCCTTGTCCATGTTATTGTGGGCATTAAAACACAACATGTCAAAATATATCTGTCAACACTGTGTAGTGAATAAACCAACAGAATGTTTCAAAATGTCTGACAAAATCAGTTTCCATTAATGGCCATTACTTTTCATGAAATATTTTGTCTGACATTAAAGATGTGAAGATTTTTTATCAGAATATGAGATTCTTATTAGTTGAGATCTCACTGAGGAGTGTTGACTTGACTCTTTTTACCTCCGCACATAAAGGCAACCTTCACAATTTATTCATTCATTATCTGTAAGCGCTTATCCAGTTCAGGGTCGCGGTGGGTCCAGAGCCTACCTGGAATCATTGGGCGCAAGGCGGGAATACACCCTGGAGGGGGCGCCAGTCCTTCACAGGGTAACACACACACACTCATACATTCACTCACACACTCACACCTACAGACACTTTTGAGTCGCCAAACCACCTACCAACGTGTGTTTTTGGACTATGGGAGGAAACTGGAGCACCTGGAGGAAACCCATGCGGACACGGGGAGAACACACCAAACTCCTCACAGACAGTCACGGGAATAGAGCGGGAATCGAACCCACAACCTCTAGGTCCCTGGAGCTGTGTGACTGCTCACCATGCCACCATGCCATGCCACCCCACCTTCACAAATGTTTTTAAAAAAAACATTCTGAGGATGTTTCCGCAGTTTACACAACTACAAAACTAAACAATTCGAGTTACAAATTAGTTTCTGTGGTAATTCAAACAGGGTATAAACACTTACAGACAGGTTAAACTTCAGGCACATGCAACAGTTGTTGTTTTTCCCTGAAAAATATGACTCTACCTTAAAAGAATAGGAGCTTCTGAATGTAAACAAACAGAGAGAACTGTTTTCCTAGATGTCCCATTAAATAAGCACAAGCACACAGCTCATGGAACTGAAATGTAACTGCACTAAATCACTAATGAAATTTAATGAAATGTTCTCCAATGGGTGGTGTAAAGAGCTACGTATCAAATACTGTCCTTGTTATTGCCACTCTTTATTATTTTTAACCTTTAAATCACAAGTGGCCATTTATATCTTGTCAACACTGTGTAATAAACAGATCAACAAAGAGGGTCCAAAATCACTTATTAATCTGCTAGCCACTCTCATAGGTGCTGTTTGTTTGAAGAAGCATTCAGTACATTCACTGGTGGTCCTAAATTTTCTGGCAAAGCAGTATGGGCTCTGCTGAGTTTCCTGCTGTTGTGCTTGGCCATCTGCTGTGCCTGAAGCTCCTGAGCTTGTGGCTGGTATGCTACACCAGGCATTTACCTTGAATTTGCCAAGTGTGATTCTGGATCCCCTCAAATTCTGAGATTACATCTCACTTCTGACAACAACGGATTAGTCAAAGAAGATGATGGTAACATCTTTTTTAACTAGACATTTTATTCAATCAAGAACGCTACACATCTCAAGCATTAACAGTGCACTTGACTTTCTGGAACCAAGGAGAGTCTCCTAAAAAAGGTGTGGGATGTGCATCATGTGAGTTTCCCATAGCCCTGCCTCCTTAAACATCTACCAAAAAACATGTGAACGCCACAGTGTCTTTGTATGTTTTTGATGTAATGATGAATAAAAACAGAAATTGCTGAGCTTCTGCCCCTTTTCCCATCAATGTAAGGCCACAGGCTTTATTAATCAAAGCACAGTGGCACAAACGAATGAGGGATAATGCCTTTTGTTACTGTAGCAGAGAAACCCCCACCATTAAACACTGGCCTTTAGAGAGTAGGATCTGGATGGTCATATGACAGTCAGCAATGGACATACAAATTTTCCAGCAGCTGCTCTCTTTCTCACAGTCAGACACACACACACACTCTCTCTCTCTCTCTCTCTCTCTCTCTCTCTCTCCCTCTCTCTCTCTCTCTCTCTCACCATTTCCTATTATTTGCTAATTTAAACCATGTACATGCTCATCTAATGTTAGATAATTACTGTTATAAACACAATTAATTAATGTTCTGTATACACTCCAGAGTTATACTGGGTAAGGCACCAAACCAGAGTCATTGAGAACAAGCCAGGAGCACATCCAGGACAGAGCGCTGGTTCATCACACCGTATCATACACTTACACATATGGATAGTTTTGAATAGCCAATCCACCTATCATGTTTATGAACACTGGGAGGAACCCAAAGCAGAAACATGAAGGACACACCAAACATTTCACATACAGTGACCTGAGGCAGTGTTTAAATCCACAACCCCAGAATCGTGGAACTGTGTGACAGTAACATTAGCTGCTCGTTATTGTTTTCCAAATATATTCTGGTATCTCAAAATGAAGTGTGCTTTAAAAGACTCTGATTATCTGTGCTAAAGTCCTGTAGAAAATTTGTTTAGTTTGATCCAGTCCAATGAAAAAATACATAATATTGAAATATATGTATTAAAGTAGCTTATCGTTTCTGTAAAATTTAAATAAATAAATAAATAAATAAATAAAATAAAATTCTCCAAATAACCCAAAATGGTACATTTTCAGGAGAAAAAAAACCCAAGTCATTTACATGTAAACACATCTGTCATTTTTTAGATATGTCAAAAAATCAGACACTTTGTCACAGTGGGTAGTGTTGCAGTCACACAACTCCAGGGACCTGGATGTTGTGGGTTCAAGTCCCACTCCGGATGACTGTCTGTGAGGAGTTCGGTGTGTTCTCCCCAGTCCAAAAACACACGTTGGTAGGTGGATTGGTAAAAAAAAAGTGTCCTTAGGTGTGAGTGAATGTGTGTGTCGCCCTGTGAAGGACTGGCGCCCCCTCCAGGGTGTGTTCCTGCCTTGCGCCCAGTGATTCTGGGTAGGCTCCAGAACTCACTGTGCTCCTGAACTGGTGGTTAAGGACAATGAATGAATGATTAAGCTTGATAAATGGTTAAACCTATTAACAAATATGTTCTGAAGCTGACATTCTTGTGTCGACTGATGAAGAAAACAAAGAAAGGTGAGTGTCAACAAGCACTGAGGTTTAACAATGCAGATATAAGCGGGTTCACTATTTGGCAAATGACAGGTCACTGTTAACCTTTCTATTTATGGGTTATAAATGATTATTAACCCAATTAATAACCATTAAAACAGATTCTAAATAATTTCTGAACATTTATAAGTGTAGTCTTATTCTAAATAGGTACCAATACATTTTCACACACTGTTTAATATAGCTTATTAAATAAAAAAATGGGAACAGACTTGCAACATCCAGCAGACCACCAAAACTGTCACAAGAACAAGAAAATTAATCTTAGCTCTTGCTTCAGATCTGAAAATTTTCCTCAGGTGTTTGTCTGTCCATCCTTTACTGAGAGTAGATGTCTCAATACTCTGGCACTGAAATTTGAACTAGAATACTTAAACTAGACACCTGAGAGGTGGAGTTGGTTTCACATCAACTGAAGATGGAGAAAATGCATAGTTAACTTTCTGAAGTGCCTGTATAATTTTATGTTGATTTATTCTATTGGTTTTCCTGACACTGATCAATATAGTCATTTATATTTTGCTGTTAAATGATTACATAGAGGGCGGCATGGTGGCGCAGCAGGTAGTGTCGCAGTCACACAGCTCCAGGGACCTGGAGGTTGTGGGTTTGATTCCCGCTCCGGGTGACTGTCTGTGAGGAGTTTGTGTGTTCTCCCCGTTTCCTCCGGGTGCTCCAGTTTCCTCCCACAGTCCAAAAACACACGCTGCAGGTGGATTGGCGACTCAAAAGTGTCCGTAGGTGTGAGTGAATGTGTGTGTGTCTGTGTTGCCCTGTGAAGGACTGGCGCCCGCTCCAGGGTGTATTCCCGCCTTGCTCCCAATGATTCCAGGTAGGCTCTGGACCCCCCGCGACCCTAAATTGGATAAGCGGTTACAGATAATGGATGGATGGATGTTTCATTGTGTGGACACAAACCACCGTATACTGGGCTCACTAAGGCATTCTAGAGAATGGTAGTAAATAGTCACATAATAATTGGACCAGATGGTCAGCTTCATATTCTGCACTACACTCCTGCCAGACAGCTCACACGCACACATGCACACGCACACACACACATGGGACAGCTCCCTTCAGACATCCTAATTAATACCACAAAGTTTCCTAAATAAAATGAGGCAGTGGTTTGGTTCTAGTGGATTTTTCTGGTAAAGTATTTCCTTTCAGACCTACAATGTTTTTACTGAGGTGACTGGTGGGGCTAGTTTTATTTCTTGATTTAACCAAAGCTGAACTTTCAAAAGTGGGAAGAAAAACACCTGGATAGTTATAAGATATTTTCAGAATGTAGAAGAATATACTCTAATGTTTTACAGTCAGCGTAAGAGGATAATAGGACGTTCAGTAGTATACATATTTGTTACTAAATTTTCACAAGTATTGCACTCATATGCTACAAGAAAAACTGTGGCTCCACATTCTATTAAAGCAATAAAGCTCTAAAATGCTAAGGTTATTTCTCCCCAGTTTAATCACGTCCATTGTCTCAGACTCCCTCCAATCACACAATGCCACCAAACTGAGAGGGTGAAGACAAGTAGCGCATTTCTTCAAACTGTAAATACAGTAACAACTAGGAAGCTCAACATGGTTGAATAAGAATGTGAACTGCCCAGATCTGCCAGATCTAAATGTTACACAGGAACACAGCAAGTGTGTGGGATTAGTAATGACCAAACTGAGAAAAATAAGCTTGTTCAAATGCTAAATAAATTATAATGATGCTTATTGTTTTTTATTTAGGTTTAGGTGGGGGACGTGAAAGAACAGTGCTTTCTATACAATAAAACTGTACAACAAAAACAAGATAAACATAATAACATACAAATCAACAAACAGAAATGCTATAAAGTAAATCAAATAATCAAATGTTTTAGTAGAATTTTACATGCAGGCAAGGGACAGAGTTTTATATTTACTTTTTAATTCTGTTGCTGGGCCACACACTGATGCCCTCAGTCCTGATGCATAAAAGCATTTCTCAATGCACACAGGCGTTGTGTGGCAACTGAGAGTGGTTTTGTGAGCGATAAATCAACTCCTGCCCTCTGCTGTGGACATAGAGTGGTCACTTCACATGGCAGATGGATCCTTAATGAGGCATAAAGGATGCTGTATTCTCCACAGCTTCACTTAGAAACTCCATCTCCTGCTCTGCCATCACAGCAACCATTACATCACTGCAACACCCACCAAAATAACCACTTAGTACCAGCACTGAGAGAAACCTGATCACAGCTCAGAGAGAGAGAGAGAGAGAGAGAGAGAGAGAGAGAGAGAGAGAGATGCTTTGTGTTTATCTACTTTATATAAGCTTATTTTCCTGTCGGTTGAGTGAGCAGACACTCTGGAGAGAGAGATAGAGAGAGAGAGATGCTCTGGGTTGGTATTGGGCAGTGTAAACCAGTCAGAGCAAGAGAGCAAGAGAGAGCTTTTAAAGCTCAGTCACAGACCACAGCTCTGTTCTCAGCCAGTTATAATGTTATAAACACAAATCATCTCATCACCAGACCCTCCCAAATACATCCATCTGCTTCTGAAGGGCAAATAGCTTAAAGCATCTTCAAAAATAAGGCTGTACAATGTCAAGGATACATATTCAGTACATTTAGTTACGGAACATAACTCCATATTATTCTATTATAATTGTAGTTTTTAAAATTGTGTTGATTTCATATGCCCAATTTAATCTCCATGACGTACATTGTGTTGTTTAATTTTACAGTTCTATAATGAATCTTCTGGAGAAGAGAATGTAATGTATCTCAGCTACGTTCATAAATACATGGGTTGATTTAAAAACGTTAGCCCTGGCTTGTTCTCCTGCTGGTCACATTTGTGGATCAGGCTTCATTGGTGTGTGGATCTGGTAAAATACGAAAGGAAAGTCTCAAAATCCAAAAACCATTGATTACAAATGTACAAATCGAGACTGTCTTTACAAATATATGCAATGTACATTTAAACAAATGTTTTTATTGTCACAAAAAAATTGATATATTTATGAATATTCTATTTGTGGGGCTGCCATGGGCTTGCAACCCATTGCAGCAGCAGCCATGGTATGATCAACCATGTGGATGCAACCAATAAAGGCTACTATGAAAACTATAGATTTAATAGCCCTTGTGTCTGCGAGAGCAGGGGTGGAAGATGACTCACAGGAGGATTACGGACAATGAAACAGCTTTGACTATGAGAAAGAAGATAAACATAGTGGCAACTGGGGTAGTAGGAGAAGGTGTTTAATTTGTGGACATTTGCATATTTTGTAAAGTATTTTGAGACTTCCCTCCATACAAAACTGGACTTTGTACATTTAAAAATTACATTTACACTGTACCTTTCTAAAAAATAATGTACCTCTACTGTAACTGAAATGCTTGTTAAAAAACATAACATACTGTCACAACACGATTATCCACTAAAACAATTCTATTTATTGTAGTTTACATTTATTGTACAAGCAATCCAAACACACAGATAAATAACATGATAAACAAAGTCAAATATAAAATAAGAAATAATTCACAATTAAAAGGGGACTTTTACTGACTCTTCAAAATTGTGATATGATTTATTTTTTGTTCTAGAAAAATCTAAAATTATTCACATTAGTTGTGATAGGCATTTCAAACTACACTGAATGATAAATACATCCTAAACATTATTTTTCACAAACATTTAAAAAATAGGTGGGGTATTCCTTTAGAACAAATTAAAATCTATACTTAGGTATAAAAAAACAGATACACACTCTTAAAACATCATATTATGATGATAATTAAAGTGCATATGCATAAAGATATGCTACGTTACATATGTGGGCTTTTCACTTTATTCAAAATGAAAAAGACCTCACACAGGAATAGAACCTAGTATTCAATATGCTGTTTAATGAAAAAGAAGAAAAAACAAACAAAGTGTGCACTGGCCTGCTTTCACAATAATGTTATCCTGCTTCAGCTTCATTGACGTCTGTTTGTCCTTACTCTGTGTGCAGGAGACACAGCAACACTGCAGCTGCTTCACTACTACATTCACTAACATTTTGTACTTGCAGAATGGCTTGGCTAACCTGGCAACCCTTATTATATAAATAAGAAATAAATCAGGTCACTTCAAAACGGCTTCTTCACAACCAAACACAGGGTGAAAACTGTGCCATCATCTCTGCCGTGCTGATCATTTAATCACAATCATTCTGTCACTGAGTTGATGAAGATGTTGGACAGGAAGACTCCAGTCATGCTCAGTTTTGTGTGTAAAGCCAGAAGGTCCTGAGCTAAAGTCAAGGGGTCAAGCAGGGCGTAGAGTTTGTCAGAGACTCTGAGGAGCTGCAGGAGGAAAGCAGCTCTGGCAAACAGGCCACAAAGATTGCCATGGAAACGTGGCTTCATCAGCACACTCAGCCAATCAGGATCCAGTGTGTCACCTAGACAAACACACAAGAGGCTCATTCTCAATCTAATCACACTCACCATGTGTAAACTTCTCTTTAACCATTGATTTCTCTGATCTATGATATAAAATAACAATAAAAACATTCATTATGAGATCTTACACCATCACTGTAACAAAACTGTATACAGAGGTATGCAAAGTGTTGAATATACTTTGTGATTTGGTGGCAATTTTTACTTGGGAAATGTTTGTGGCCACTGGAAAACTAAAGGGAAATAAAAACCTGTAATTCTGTCAAACAGATCAGACTGAGGGGTTCAACACTGAAGCAGAATGTTACACCTCATGCTTGCTTTAGGCTCTGCACAATAACTGATATATGATGAGCAGTAATTACCTAACTGAAGCTTCATGCAGACGTCGAGGTTCTCCCTGACAGAAGCTACATTCTGACTCGCCCACTGGTCAAGACCCTCTGCGAGAGAAGAGGATTCTGGGTAGCGTTTTGCCAGGCAAATCAGATATGGCAGCACAGTCTCTGAGATGACGGAGGGCTCCAAAAACACATTTGCTTCATCCTGCTCATACAGACTGCTGCATCTGGACAGTAAACAGAACATAAGCAACTCCAGCTGACTGAATAAACTGACACAGCTGTGTACATCCAGATGCACACAGCATTAGTAAACAATAGGTTTACATAAATTTAAAAATTAAAGAAATTCTGATCATATTCTGTTATACTGGCCCCACCCATTTACACAAAAAAGAGAGACGTCACAATACTTGTGCAATTTACAGAACTACTCAGACAAAATGTAGTAGGTCGAGCATGAATGTGAATGGTGTGGGACTCACTGTGTGTGTTTAGCCTCCTGCAGTATTATACTAAGATCACACTCTGGAAGGTGACACACCAGAGCCTCTAGAGTGCCCTCACTATCCCAAAATTCCCTGAGCAGCAGGTCCAGCAGTGAAGATAGTGATTGGTTGACCTGCAGCAGGAAACAACTCTGTGAGGAACCGTGTCCTTCAGGCTGGCAGAGGACAGAGGCCAAGACGGCTGCCTTGGTTCTCACTTGCTGACACTCATCCTGAAGCAGATGCACACCTATACTAATCAACCTATTCAAAAACACACAGACACACACAGATCATCTCTACAGACATGGTTCATACGCAGCATACCACGCAGACCACAAAATCTCCATGTTATCAAAGTGCAAACAGATCATTTTAAATGGGCTTGAAGCAGTTTGGTGGAAAGTAGAAGATTCTAAAAACAGTATAAACTGCAGAGTGCACAATGTTGACTTATTAGCCTTGGCATGACAAACAAACAAGTTGGAATAGACAAAAGAGCATCACCAGCAGAACAGTTGTATAGATTTTTGGTTTTGTAAGTCAACATTTGGTATTCTATCCCTTTTGGCCTGTCATTCCCAACCTCAGTGCAGAATGAACCCATGACTAGTGTCAGGACCATTTAACTTCAGGTGAATTAATTTGGAAGTGTTTGTCAAAAGAAACTCACCTTATGCTTAAGGTCTTTAGAGCTGGGACATTCCTTAGGCTCCTGATCACCACTGCAGCTCCACTCATGGATAGAGCCTGAGCACAGGCCAGACGAAGTGCCTCAGTGGCCTCTGCGTGACTGTGTTTCTCCAATAACACACACCAGCGCTGGAGCAGGGTCAGGTTCATGCTGAAATGCATACACAGATAGGTTATGTATTATTATTAGATGGTTATTGTGAATGATATAATTGATAAATAAGAGGGAAGAGTCAGCGTATTTATGGCTGCACATTCTCTGAGTGTCTTTTTAAGGTGGAAGGATAAAGAAATAAAAAGAAAGAGCTGTGGGTTTTTTCAAGTCAGCAAGAGTAGAGATTTCCAGTCTCACAAAGGTAAAAGCATTAAGCACTGTATAGCTCATTGTGACTGGTGATTTATCACCAATTTTTGTTTTTTCACAACTCTGCAAACTCCTTAATAGTCTAATTTTTCTGAAATTTCAGAAAATTATATATATCTGAAATATTAACTTCAGTTTGGGATTTTTCCCCATGCAAGTGAATGATGTCATATTTAATGTTAGAGCTAGACAATATGGCCAAAATTTATATCACAATATATTTCTTAATTTCATTCAATACAATATAGTTCTGATACTGATATGAATAATAAAAAAGCCACAGAAAAACTGCCAAGAACTGAAAGAAACATGACACTACCATCAAAATGTCAATGTCAATTATTATTTTTAAACTGACTTTAAAATTTAGTCAGTTTAGTTTCAATGAACTAACGGCGGTGCCTTGTAATGACCTTCAGTCAGTGACAGACGCTGTAAATACTGTATTGAAATACTGAAAATGTGTGTAAAAACATATCGTTGTTATTAAAATGTTATATCAGGATATCAGGTTTTTTGCCTTTTGCCACATTTCAGGCTTCAAACATAGATAGATATAAATTTTTTATGAAGAATCAACAAGTGGGACACAATCGTGACGTGGAATGAAATTTATTGGATGTGTCAAACTTTATTAACAAATAAAAAACTGAAAAATGGGGCGTGCAATATTATTCGGTCCCCTTGCGTTAATACTTTGTACCTTTTTCTTGCAAAACAGCTCGAGCTCAGTGAGAGTGGATGGAGAGCGTTTGTGAACAGCAGTCTTCAGCTCTTTCCACAGATTCTCTGTTGGATTCAGGTCTGGACTTTGACTTGGCCATTCCCACACCTGGATACGTTTATTAGTGAACTATTCCGTTGTAGATTTGGCTTTATGTTTTAGATCATTGTCTTGTTGGAAGATAGATCTCTGTCCCAGTCTCAGGTCTCTAACAGGTTTTCTTCCAGAATGGTCCTGTATTTGGCCCCATCCATCTTCTCATCAATTTTGACCATCTTCCCTGTCTCTGCTGACAAAAAGCAGGCCCAAACCATGATGCTGCCACCACCATGTTTGACAGTGGGGATGGTGTGTTCAGGATAATGAGCTGTGTTGCTTTTACGCCAAACATATCGTTTTCCATTGTGGCCAAACTGTTCAATTTTGATTTCATCTGACCAGAGCACCTTCTTCCACATGTTTGGTGTGTCTCCCAGGTGGCTTGTGGGAAACTTTAAATGAGACTTTTTATGGATATCTTTGAGAAATGGCTTTCTTCTTGCCACTCTTCCATAAAGGCCAGATTGGTGCAGTGTACAACTGATTGTTGTCCTATGGACAGACTCTCCCACCTCAGCTATAGATCTCTGCAGTTCATCCAGAGTGATCATGGGCCTCTTGGCTCCATCTCTGATCAGTCTTCTCCTTGTTCGAGATGAAAGTTTAGAGGGTCAGCCGGGTCTTGCTAGATTTGCAGTGGTCTGATACTCCTTCCATTTCAATATGATTGCTTGCACAGTGCTCCTTGGGATGTTTAAAGCTTGGGAAATCTTTTTGTATCCAAATCGAGCTTTAAACTTTATTATTTGTTAAAAAGGGTTGACACATCCAATAAATTTCATTCCACTTCATGATTGTGTCCCACTTGTGGTTGATTCTTGACAAAAATTAAAAATTTTATATCTTTATGTTTGAAGCCTGAAATGTGGCAAAAGGTTGAAAAGTTCAAGGCCCTATGTACAGCCCTATCTAATGTCTCTACAAACTGTATATATGTAAATAAAGGAATATTTTGTTTAGGAAATTAAATAAATGAAATTTTGGACCATGCTGTACATAAAAATGAGAAAATACTGAAATTAAGTAAGTAAGAATATTGATCACAGAATAAGAAATTTAACGTGAAAATGAATTATTATATTCCACAAAACATAGTCTTTTTTTATAGCTGTTTTCACCAACATGGTGTAAAGTATATTCTCTTTGTGTATCTTAATATAATAACACATTGCAACCTCTAGCCTACAAGTCACCTTTGAGAAAGAAGCAGACTGACAGCACACAGAGCCTGTGAGAGAAGCTCTGGACCTCCTCTATTGTCCTGCAGATCGTCCAGTAATATCTCCACACAGTGCTGCAGTCCTGCTTCCTCTGCCTCAGAGAGAGGAGGCCCAGGCTTGGTTACAGCCAAAACATCTGGGCTCAGGACTTCCACCAGTGATGCTAAATACGCTCGTCTGTATTCAACATCCTGATCCAACAGCGCCTCCTTCAGGTTGTCCTGCGCACAGCATTCATATTTGTCAAAGCGTTTAAGCAAGTTTTCTTTATCTGACCTGGAATTAATGTTCACATAAATCATTTTGATGACAGACAGCAGTTTGGATTATTAGTTACTTCTGAGCAACTGTCTGCAAGCATGTTTGTCCAATTTATAACAGTGGAGGAAGGTAAATTGCTCATAGTGGACACTGTGATTCATCGTATAATTATATGTAGCAAACCACTTTAGCTCGACCACACAGTAAGCCATTTCACAACATTATTTCAGATTGAAATAATTCTACAAAATGGATTGAAACCGTTTTAGAGACTGTGGCGAGAGATGTACAACCCAGATAAGCTTTATTATATATAAGCCATTAGTCAAGCTAGGTGTGTGTGTGTTTGGTTCACCGTAGTTCACCGTAAACATTTCATTCACAATAGAAGCAGGGCATAAAGGTCTGCCAGGACCAAGCCTGTTCTGTAGTTAAGGATTACTTAAAACAATGCCTGCCCTAAAACACCCTAATCAGGCAAGAACACAAGCAGAGTATCAAAGACTGCTAGCATGATTTAAACCCCTCTGAGTAATGTAATACAGTAGATCTTTATAGCCTTCATTTCCTTCCATTGTGTTGGATTAAATAATGAGCAGAACTGGAATGCCACATGCAACAGAGCTTACCACAGTCAATCAAAGGACCTTTATACAACCAAAACCTAGGGATCAAAATGCACCCTTCATTTGCAAAGTATAGATCAGGGGTACTCAAATAGAAATAATGAGGGCCACAATTTTTTTGTCAATGACTCAAGGGGCCATTTATTGGGACCGTGTATGATAACGTATCATAACAATATAACGTATAACATTTATATATAACATTATGATGTTATATATATATATATATTTATATAAAACATATTAAGCACATAGGGCGAGTACTGGACGTTGGTAGAAAGAACGCAAATCTTTCTGTCCATTCTGGCTGGAACTGGCGGTTTTCGCTGTCCAGTTCTTTTTGGGGCAAATTTCGGGCATGTCATTATTGCTCCGGTCGGTAAACGTGTTGCTGCTGCTGAGCCAGAGAGTGACTGTCTCGTTTCCAAGGGCTTTACTGCTATCTGTTTATTGTTGCCATGGAGGCAATCCCTAGCCTCGTCTTGAGATCGCGGTGCGCGATTTCAAAATAAGAGCGGACAGCGCGATTGAAAAAAAATCATAATTAAAGAAAAAAAAACTTTTCAAAACAGCTCGCGGGCCAGAAATAGATGCCCGGAGGCCGCTATTTGAGTATGGGGGGTATAGGTAGATATTACATTAGGTGATATTTTATGCTTACCTGCATTGTTCTCACCAGTACCTTCTGTAGGCTGGTCTTTTTCCAGCTCTGCCCCTCTTTTATCCACTTAATCAATGAAAGTTGTACAACTGTACTTTCATTGGACAGATTCTGCCACACTTTCCAAGCCCACTCTGGCTGTTCACACAGGAATTGCACTGCACTTTGGTGAAAGGAGACGGAGCCAAGCTGAATACAAAAGAAAGCAGAGAATGTCAAGGTAGAAGAATGTATGTTTGTTAAAACAGAGTAAACACTCCATATGTAGAGGTTTTAAGCTCCTAGACAGCCAGAAGCAATACAAAAGCATTCAAAAGTTAGGAATCAATGTTTTCATTAATATTCGATGACCAGGTACTGAAAAAGTTCTGTGCTGAACTGATGGCAATCCAGCCATGTGACGGTTAGTGGTGTGAGGTACTGATGTTGGAGATTAGCACTGTTACACAAATGGCATGCCAACTCATTTCAAAATATTTCAGATCACTCTAGAGAACGCAGTTCCACTGCTCCACAGCCCAGTGTTTGGAGCAAAAAAGTAGGAGCAGAATTCCAAGCACTAATCTCTGATGTCTAGAGTGTCACAATAAGCTCTCTTATTAGGCTATATGTGAGTTGGAATGCTGATTAGACAGATGCCTATGTAGGCAGTGGTTAATCAGACACATCATTAAGTGCTGAGGCACAAATCATAATGTGATTCTGTAAATAAAATAACAATTATTTATATGACAAGTGAATCCAGAATTTTGAACACAGACATATGTGTCGTAACGTGAATGTTTAATTCATAATCTCAGAAGTAGTCCGAAAGCTAAATATAAAGAAATACATTTTTAAAATGGGTACCTCCAGTGTGTGTGGAGCTCGGTGTATCTCCTCCAACAGCAGAGAGCACAGCTGAGAAAGGGAAGTCTTTGAGCAGTTGTCTCTCAGCAGCTTCAGCACCGACACAAACTCCTGTTGAACTAGAGGACAGCGCCGTGGAGGGGAAACAAGCCAAATCCGAGCCTCCAAACCCTCCACCACATCAGAGAGAGAGGACACACAGACGCTGAAATAGAAACAGTGATTCAGACCTATAGTTGCTATTGTTGTATGTAAAACTGTGGACATCCATGTAAAATAATGTTTCACTAAAGCCAATAAAGTAAACACAACCTCTACATGTATTATATCTTTTGTACATGTCATTTTTTATACTTTCCAAAGATGTTTCACAACAAGACAGCAAATAAAAAGCACATATACATTTATAAGTACAGAACTGTAGAAGGTAGAGCACGTGTACTTATTTAATTACAACATCAGCTAAACATGTATTTAGACAGGGTGCCAAACCTTTGCACACAAGTCTTGCAATGGATATGCTTTACCTCTTCTTTGCAAAAATACATGGCAAAAATTAACAGTATACAAAGTATGGTATTAATTCTGCAGTTTGTGATTTTCAGAAATTAATAATATGATTGAATACTGATACTGAAACATGGGGTGCGAAAGTTTTAACTGTGACACTATTTAGAACTTAAAAGATAGTCTTGTCGTTATCTTAAGGTTACATGTATCCGATGCTAAATGTGACCTGCTTTACTGTATTTATACTTTATATTGCTGTACAATCTAGTGAATCAATGTGAATTTATAGGTTTGGCTCAACGCCACCTTTACTTGGCAGTTAAAGCAGCCTAATGTTTAAAGAAGTGGGACTGGGAACAGAAAGTGGCCAACCCTAAATCTGTATGCTGTTCTCACTTGTTAGTCTGTAGTGCCCTGAGCAGTATGGCCTTTATCTGCAGGAGCTGGCCATGAATGAGGTTGTGACAGCATGGACTGTCCTTTGACTGCGGCAGTCCTCCCACCAGCCGCAGGACGCTGGCCAGATACTCTGTGGGTGGTATCATTGCAACCAGGGCTCTGGATGACATCACTCTAACTGCATAGAGAGGACTAGCAGCTAACTGCAGCAACAGAGGCAGGAAGTCTGACAGAGTGCTAAGAAAAAGATAAGAAAATCATTCTCAATCAATAATACCTCAGTTTTCAAATTTCCTGCTAAATTTCTCTAAAGGCCTTTCCAACATTACGGAATGCAACAGAGGAAGAGGCTGGTGCCAGTCTGAAAGTCAAAGTCCACTGAAAGTCATACATTATTTCAATACAGTTCTTTTAATAATATAATCTAATAATAAAAAGGAAAAAAATTTATTTACAACTATTGACATAAGTGGTGATGCCTAACTTAGTAAAGGTAAATGCATCCCCAAATATAGAAACATGGTTTCTGTTACTCATACTGTGTTTGCTCCTGGGCTCCAGGCTGAAGCTTGGCCAGCAGTGTGAGGACAGGGTAAAGGGAAGGATGAAGGCTCAGTCTACCCTCGTGTAAATCTGCAGCTGCACTCTCTAGCGCCCCTTGGAGGAAGGGCTGAAGGTCAGGGTAATGGCTGAAGAAGGCAGTTGGAGATATACAGTGCTGTGCAGAGACTTCCTCACCAGCTGGTCGCTGGCCCAACATACGAGAACAGAGAGAACCTGGCAAACAAAAGGTCAAGTTTACTAGAAAAATAACCAAAAAGCTAATTCATTCAATATAAAGCCTATATTCACTGTGTTTCAAGCATTTTAAACATTATCTATAGACAAACATAAAAACACATGCTTTTTTTCTATTAATTCACACCCTGCAGGAGAACCAAGATTCAGATAAGTTTGCCGTAGTGTCCTGTGGGATTCATCAAAAAAAGAAAAATACACTGTTTTCAAGACAGATAGATGATTGTAACAGTATGCCCATAGAACACATTTTTCTGTAAAACAGATACTACTGCCATCATTAAGGAAGAAGGTCTTGCATACTGTAGAGTTGGAGTGCTGCATTTCTCATGGCCCAGCATGGGGAGCTAAGCAGTGTGAGAGACAACATGGTGATAGAAGATGCATACTGAAGAATATTCAAACCCAAACTGGAACCCCTCACCAGAGTCTGCAAAGTGTGAACTGCACACACCTGGGGGGAGTGGAGAGAGGGAGAGAGAGAGAGGGGGGTAGTAGAAAGAGAAAGAGAGAGAGCAAGAAAAATATAGTAAGCCAGGCTCATGCCTCTGTATATGAATATATGGCCTGTATATAGCCTGTTTAATAACTTCAATGGTGAAAGGGCCTGTACCTGAGGAAGGTCCACAGTCTGATCCCAGTCCTGAGGCAGAGGGGACCTTGCTGTTTCTAAAAGAGTGTTTACACTGTGTGCCAGAAGAGGGCGAGAGGTGCTATTTTCCTCTGCAGCTAAAACACTGAGGATGAGCATGGGCAGCCCTGCTGCTCGCCTTGTCACTGAGGTAGCACGCGGAGCCTGAAGAACGCTTAGACCCTGAATACATGGTGTGAAGTAATAAAGCAAAAAACAGAAAAAATGAAGAAATAATTTTTCAAAGGATTCACCACACAGTATTTTATATTTTAGTGTTAGAACCACTAGGGCATGAAAAATACCACAATCAGTACTAACGCCGTTTTTTGAGGAACAAACAAATTCCACAACCATTAATAAAAAGTAATTTCAATGTCTTCAACATCATGAATGTATTTTAAATCGTAAGAATGTGGAACAATCACATGGGACATGCCATTCTCATACTAAGCATATGTAAGCCACAGCTGTATTTGGTAAATTACCTGCTGTAGCATATTTCCAGGAATGGCTCGGAGCTGTGGATCATAGCTGGTGAGGAGGGCAGAGCAAAACTTAATGAATCCAATACAACAGCCTTCCACTGCCCCCTGCAGGACACAAAAAGAGTAACAGGGTTATAATAGCTAAACTGTTGTGTAGAGTTGCCGACAAAAAGATATATGATATGTAAGCCATAACAGTTTTACAGTTAGATCTCAAGATCTTAAGCTAGATATCAAAATTAAGTCAAACCTGATCACACTTACCCAATGTCTACATTTGAGAATAATGTCCTTAAACAATTTTGAAGCCCTTCGTAATTCTTCTACAGTAAGCAAGTGTGTTTCCTTACAGGACAGAATTCTCTCCACCAGCAAGCCCAGAAAAATCCCTATTTCCTGTAAATGGAAAAAAAAATCATATTGTCATTGTTGGGAAAAATGCTTGTAAAACTTTGTTTTTGATGTTTTTCTTTTCTTATATTATTTGAAATAAATGTCAGTTTAAGCTGCATTCAAATTTCACGAATAAAGCAATAGACATCTTCTAAAATGCCTTGGAATAGATTCCTTTTCAAATGTATGAGGATTCATCTATTCCATTGTAATGTTTCTATTTTGCAGATTTATGTCACAACAGTGACAACATATAAGTGAAAAAGGAGCAAGTGGACAACAGCAATTTGGCTTGAAATGTGCCGGAACCAGAGGAAACTCAAAGCCCTCTATTTCATTACCAGGTTGAGTTACGCTGACCAACACAAACTCCACCACACACCACATACCAAGCCACACAACGCATAAAACAACCCCCCCCCCCTTTTTTTTTCCTAAAAAAACAAAAAAACAAAAAAAAAACCACAAACTAAAAAAAGGGTGACTGCAGAGCATGCTGGGAGCTCCCCATCATCTCCCTGGCCCCTCCCACACACAGCACCGCCACAATATAATTTAAATATCAGATGCTCCAATGATATAATCTGATATTTTACTATGCTCCTAAGCATTTTAAAGTCTGCATATCATTCCTGTAAAGTCAGTAAAGAATATCTGGATTCAACATGGCAACTTAATCCATTTAAACTGATCATAACATGTCTTCTAATTGAAATGTTTCAGCTTATTAAATCTTTAGCAGAACTTCTTTCATTTCCAAACATCTACCTTCAGAGTGACCCAGCAGCAAGTCAGAATCAGACTGTGCTCTTCAGACAGCAGCACATTCTCCTCCCCATCTTCATCAAGTTGCACGCCTTCTGAAGCTCCCTGGCCAATCAGAGAGCTAATGGCATTTCCCATATCACAAAATGAGGGTGGTACTTCTGGAATCGAGAAAAATGTAAACTTTCATTACAGGAGGCAACCAAACTTTATCAAATATTTCCTCAACAGACTGAAACCTCTCTCAGCCAGAATGTACCTTTGTCATCAGTGTGGTGGTCTCCATAGAGCACACCCAGTAAGAGTAGAGTGATCTTCTCTAGCAGAGATAGTATATGTACAGTAACACTGTGGTCCAATCCTTCAGTTATAGCTCCAGGCACTTCCAGCAGACATCTCTGCAGAGCACTAACAACACCTACCAATATGCAATTACACATAAAATATCACTGAATTTTCCATGTGACATTAATAATAAACTACAATGAAATATTATCTGTAACAGAACATGTTTGGAAAGTACACACACAGACAAACAAACAAAATAGTTGTGTTACCATGTAGAGGTGAGGAACGTGCAGCAAGAAGCATGTCCTCTTTGGCAGTAACGTAGTGTTGTTCCAAGCTTTTCAGCAGGTGTCCAATGAGTTTGGCTGACTGCACCTCATGTTGCTTCCCACATTCTGCTACCAGACCGTTCAGAGATGCACACCTAAAACCCACAAGAAGCTTTATGAGCACCTTAAACAGTAGTGTTTTCCGAAAAATTAAGTAGTCTATCATTAATACAATTGGAAATAAAAATATTATTTACGTGGATCAACAAGAAAAATACAAAAGTGGGTTTTATTTCAATCATAACACACCACGACAAACAATATGACAGATCAGAACGATGCAATGGCTGACTTCTCAATGTCTTAGAAGAAGCATGTGCTAACCATTATACTATAATCATATGATTAAGGGAGAGTGTAACTAGTGAATGGAACTGGCTATAAATTAATACAAAAATAAAATTGGGCAGAAAAAAAAAAAACAAAAACAAAAACTCACTTCTGTAGTAGCAGTTTGACAATCAGAGCACCCATCTGGGCCTCCTGTACACGTGGACTTTGGAGCAGACTCTGTGCTCGACTCAAGAGCACACTGACCACATCACCCTGGAGAGAGCATGGAAAAAACCTCACCAGCAAATCAGCCACCTGCTCGCGGATCTACAATAAAGAGAGAAATACGTTTTGCTGGATGACAAAGGAATATTAACTACTTATTTATCTCTGTCTCTAAAAAAAATGATAAACCCTACAATTTCACATTTTTAGTTCATACTGTACTAATTTGAATTTCTTTTATTATACTTGCACCTCATTCGTTGAATCTTCCAAATTGCTAATCAGGACCAACTGTCTTGACCTGGAGAAGAAATCCCACTTTCCCCTATCTCTTGCCCAGTTTATCAAAGCAGACATGTTAGCTGAAAAAGAAAAGGAATGTGTTTTTGACAGATCAAGGATCACCATATAAAGAGGGGAACAATGACAAGAGCAGAATTGTAATGTAGCTGAATTAAATAAATATAGCTGCTAAGGCATACCAAAATTAACTGAACAATTAACCAATTTAATAAGGAGCTGATAAAGAAAAACTTTACCTGGTGGCTGACCTTTTTTCCTGTCTGGACTCCAGCAATCTGAGTAGGTTTCAAGGACAGCATTTAATAGCAGCAAAGCTGTCTTCTTCCTCTGGAAGCTATTACCAGGAACCAAGTAGGTCAATGGTAAATATGCCAGCCAGTCTACAAAGTCTGAGGAAGGATACTATACATCAGCTTACACCGTCATATCCAACCGCAAATTATTTCACATTTGATTTCCACAGTCTTTTGAATGCTAACTGGAATGAAAACTAACAAATAAACTGCTGATCATATGGTCAAAAGTTATTATTCATCATTCATTTATTTTCTACAATCGCTTATCCTACCTGGAATCACTGGGCACAAGGCAGGAACACTCTCTGGAGGTGACTCATACGCACATACACACCTTTGGACACTTGTGAGTGGCCAATCCATCTACCAATGTGTGTTTTTGGAACATGGGAGGAATCCGGAGCTCCCAGAGAAAACCCATGCAGAAACAGAGAGAACACACCTAACTCCTTACAGTCACCCAGAGTGGGAATTGAACCCAAAACCTCCAGGTCCCTGGAGCTGTGTGACTACACTAGCTAAAATTAAATAAACATTCAGATTTTAGGTTAAGCTATTTTCACCTATGTAACATACTTTTGGGGAGGTAGTGTCACAGTCAGACAGCTCCAGGGACCTGGAGGTTGTGGGTTCAAGTCCCACTCCCGGTGACAGTCTGTGAGGAGTTTGGTTTGTTCTCCCCGTGTCTGTGTAGGGTTCCTCCGGGTGCTCCAGCTTCCTCCCACAGTCCAAAAACACATGCTGGTAGGTGGATTGGCGACTCAGATCTTCCATAGGTCCGTAGGTGTAAGTGAATGTCTGAGTGTGTGTCACCCTGCGAATGATTGGCGCCCCCTCCAGGGTGTGTTCCTGTCTTGTGCCCAGTGATACTGGGTAGGCTCACCCGTGACCCTGAATTGGATAAGCGGTTTCAGACAATGAATAACTGAATGAACATACTTTGTATTATTTGTAAATGGTAGTATATAGGTGTCATGACATTTGTGTGATGCTAACCTGTGGCTTAAGCTTGTATTACCTGCTAACTACAGAGCCCTCAAAGCTTCAGTGTAAAAATAAATAAGTAAATATATATCAAAAACTTTACAATTTAATTGGTGACCAGCCATCATTTTAAGAAGTTTGAACATCCTGGACTTCTTCTGCAAAAATAGAAAGCCAAGGTAAATACAGCAGGCCCTTACCTACTCCATATTCAAGCTCCCTCTCTTCTTCCTCACTCAGCACACTTTTTCTTTGACACTTAAGGCTTGCCATGCAGCTGTCTCGAATACGCACCAGGAACTTCTTGACCCCTGCCTGGAGATGCTGGCGGAATGGAGATGACTCACTGTTGAGATTCAGAGGCAGGAAGCCCTTCATGGTGGAGTACTCCATCTGTGTAGGAGTCTCTTTAGTTTTTGGGCTACAGCAGAGAAAGTTGAATGCTGCCAGTCGGACATTGTCATCCAGAGAGGACAGGGCTAACCGTAGTGTATCCATGGCAACAGGGCTTTTTGAAGCCCAAGGTGAATGGCCACTCGAGCTCCGCTGGGCACTCATGATGCAGACCCAGGCTTGGAGGTGTCCTGAGGCAGTGGGGTCCAGAGCACACAGCAGTGTGTCAAAAGCTCCAGGGAAGCAGCGGAGAGTGGAGGGCAGGAGGTAGCTGGACCCATTATTGTGTAGTAAAGTCACATCAGAGGTCAGAGCTGTCAGAACCATTGGCTGCCAAAGTTGAGCCCACTGTTGTGCCAAATACAGCTCAGTAGGTGGGCCATCCTTTGACTGCGCGATGCTAAGTTCCTGTCTCTGTTCTTGAAGGAAGGACTTATAGATTTCAGAGGCACAAGGTGCAAGATAATTGGTGGAGAGGCATTTAAGTATATGACAAGGAAGAGCAGGATACTGTTCCAGAACCTGAAAGAAATAATGCCAGGTTAGTGCCATAGTGCCAATATTTATTTTATAAACTTTCTAGAATACTCAATGCTATGGCTGATACACCGAGGTCAGGGGTATTTCTTTTCTATTTCCAATTAGCTACAGCAGCGTAAACAGTATAGGAACCACTATTATAATGGGAATTTTCTAGGGGACTCTCCTGCACAATTTCAGGTATAGTCTGCCTCAACTCACATAATAAAGCTCAAGAAGATGTCAGAAATGAGCTGATCAGATATGTTGGAGCACTGAACATTTGAAATGCTCAGACCAGTTACACCAGGGGACTGATTAAAAACAAAAGATGAAAACCATGGTTGTACGTAAAACTCACCTTATCTGTTCCTACATATGGCAGAAGGGCACTGAGAGGTGAGTATTTAGCCTTGGACTCCCATGGCAACTCAGCGATTCTTTGCAGTAATTCCACATAAAGCGATTTTTCAGAGTCCCCAGAATGTTGGCAGTCCAGATCATAGATTTCCAGAAACAGCGAGAAGGCAGAGCGCACTGAATCAGAAATGCCTTCTACCTGTATATATACACATGGAGAAAACTAATAATATTTATTACTATCATAAGTAAATAATTACCATGGTGTCAGTGATGTGTAGGGCTTCATCAGTGGCAGTATAAACACATACTTTGATGAATTTATCTGTATGCATCAGCAAATCTCACAAAAACATTGATGTCCCTGTGTCTTACCGGACTCTCTGCATTATTCCAAATGATTTGCGCGAGTGTGTGTCGCAGACTTGAGCCTTGTCCCAGTAAAGGAGCATCAATCATCTCTGAAATCTCCAGGAGACACTCTTTCAAGCTTTTCAGCCACATGATAAACACTGTAATCAAAAAGACATACATTTAACAGACCTGTTTTTTTGCAAAAACACACAGGAAACCAAAGGTAAATAAAGGTTGCACAGTGCAGTACCAGGCAAACACAGTAAAGTACACAGTTCAGTACCTTGAAACACATGGTATTGGTAATTCAGTTTCTTCTTGTGCAAAGTTGAAATGAGAGGAAATAATCCATCCAGGAGGAGACATGTCTGGAAAAAAATAAAACAGAGAGAACAATATGAGAAGGTGATAGCCGTCAAAGCAAATATCCTCCAACACAGAAAGAAAAGGCAGAATTAAAAGTTTCTGACAGCATGAAGACGACACTGAAGTTCTATATTAAAATGTAGATATTATTTTAGAGAGCTCTACTTCATAAATGCACATTTTTCCATTTTTGATTCACCATAAGAATAATTATTTTCCATTGGCTGTTAATTTTTCCTGCAATGACAATGATTAGTGTATAATCTGAAACAGCAAAGATTGGATTGAGCAGGTCTTTGCACAAATAAGCAATTACTTTACAAGTCCATCGGTGTTGCAATTTTTTTCTAAACTGTCAGTTGCCTCTTATTTATTTATTTTTTTTTTGATGTAGCACTTTGTTCGATATACCTTTTTTTATAAAGAGAGATTTGATCAGTTTTCTCTTTACTAATACAGAATGCTGGTTTGTACCCCATTGTTTGTATGGCGACTGATGAGGATGTCCTTCCTGCAGCAGGTCAGGAGTCCTCTGGCTACAGCCAGTTTTTCTAATCCATCCAGATCTCTGGGACAACAATCTATCTGCAGGCCACCTACTGTCAAACGCCACTGCTCTGGACACACACAAACAAAACAACAACAACAAACAAACACTCAGAAGCAGTATAAGTAAATGTTATTTAATATCTTTACATGATTTCATATGAATGGATCATTTTTAAACTACACAGTATATACTAATATTACAACATTTTTATTCTATAGGCAGAATTTACTTTACTGTTCAATAATAATTATACACATAAAAGCATACATATTTTGTTTTCTAAATGTGTTTAAGTGAATGATGTACAGTCAATGCTATGTTCATATGTATAGTATATGATAAACGGAAGGCCAGATGGCTCTCTTTCACAGTGCTTGTGTGTGTGCGATCTGTTGTAGCTCACCCCTGCTGGAAACCTGCAGCAGACTCCAGGCAGATGAGCCTCCGATCTCACTGTCTGTTGCTGTGGAGATGAGCATGGCAACTGCAGTCCCTGCCAGCAAACGAGTGTCTCTGTTGGAAGTCTGAGACAAATAATAGAGTTTAATTCAATATAATCACACAACAGAAATTAACTGCTATGGTGACACTCGAAAACAAATTTAGACCAAAATCTAAAATACTTCTATGTTGTTGTTTTTTTAATCAAAGAAAGAAGTGTCTACAGACATTTCTAGATTTTCTGAAATCATATTTATACAGCACCTTCATTAGACTATTGGTAAATATTTTGGTAGCAACTACTTGAGGACAATCTCATAAAAAGATCAATCATATAAACTACAATCACAAAACAAATTACAATACTTCTAATGAGGAATCACAATTGCTTAAAAGGAGATAATGACTAATAAATAAACAATAGTTATTAGTGTTATTGCACTCATAGTGATAAAAGTAACAGGTTCTTTTTTATTACTACAATTATATTACCATTTATTAATCCAGATTCAGAATAATAATATTTTGTTAAATTGTTTAAATAATAAATCATTCGCCTTAAAAGGCAAGTTTGAATTTCATGTGACTTTTATTTATAAATTATCTTTATAGTGGAATGTGCTTGGAATAAATTAGGTCCAAAAAACCAAATCCCCAAGTTCAGATATTTACTCAACAAAATAGAAGTGCTGTTTCTCCCTGGATGCAGAATCAGACCTTCAGTTTTCCATGTGTGAAGCAGTGGCTTTATTACAGTATTTTCACTTTGTGAATTCAAAACAATGGAAATGGCTAGCACTGCTGATAACATGGGTTAGTGCTGTGAGACATATACAGGGTGTCAGTCTACTAACTACTATCTTTATTTCCAACAGTGAAACTACAGTTGGATCATTGTAATTATGTTTTAAAGTTTTGCGTCTAAAATATAGCACGCATTTCTCAAGTTCTAAGAATGCAAGGTATGCAGTTCTCGCAGAGAACACTAACCTCTCCTAAGATGATATTCATCAGAAATTCCAGAATCTTTGTCATGGATGGCTCGCCTTGCTGATCACCAAACACCAGGGGTTTGATTCGCTCAGTTAACAGCTGGAACACCTGTAGACACACCTGAAAAACAAGGCATGACCATTCAAACCATTCATCAATACAAAAAATGTCACTTTAAATTAATTAAACAAACATATTCAACAAGGTTCAATGTCTGACCTTGACTGCCTGATAACAGAAAGATCCATTTCTCAGTGCTTCCTCTTTCAAAATAAAAGGGAATAACTCTGCAACTTTATCCAACAGAGATGGACAAGCTTGTCTTAAAGCCTCTTGTCCAAGTGTGCTGTCCTCCAGGAACATACAGACTGTTAAAGGAGATACAAGGGAACACACATCTTGCAAAATAATATTGACATAGCCATACAACAAACAAGTTTTAGTAAATGTTATAGGCTGTTGAGTTATTGTTAGCTATAGTTAGCAAATATTAATTTGTGATTAAAACTGCAATGACAACAAGCCTAACAGCAATAGCAAAATGACTGTTATATTACTGGACAAAATCCATCAGGATAAATCATGACTGCATATAACATCAGTTACAACGTTTATGGCATATGTAATGTTATGTAAAAGGAGCCTTGGAAAGTTTTAAATTCAGAAATACTGGAAAAAACTAAACAAACAAAAAATCCTTAAAAAAAAAATATGTATTTACCAATGAATTAAAATAAGTAACACTTACTTATCTGAAGGTCCTTAAATGACAACACCTGGAAAAGAAGAGTTAACACTATTAATATATCGTATGTTCCATACAACACAAAATCTTAGATCATTGAACACATTTGTCCTTACCTGCTCCTGGTACAGTATAGAAAGGGATTTTTGGACCTCTTCAGAAACAATAGATTGATAAAACTGAGCTAAATGCAGCAGCATCTAAGGAAGGGAAACAAGTCAACGTTATCCAAACCAAACTAAATGTACATGGTCTAGATCAGTGTCTAGTCCAAAACACCAACTGGTTTCTAAATCACACAATTCATCTTCAATCTAACTTGACCTTTAGCTAATGAATGGAGAACAGAACAACAGTATATTGCAGGGGACAAGAAGACTACAGCTATAAAACAATGACCTTATACAAAAGGTAAAAAAAATGGTAATACACTGTGTTACAGTACAAGCTAATTACAAACAAATTGTAAAACCCATAATTATCCCGCCTGCCTAATGTTACTGCCCTCTTCCTTAAGTCCAGTAGTTCACCACACTTATTTATTAGTTAATAGTCTTGAGTTCATAAAAAACACAAACTGACAGTGTAGATAAAATGTTAAAAATAAATAAATAAAAAGGTTGCATTATCATGAAGGTCTATTAGTGGCCCATATTAACTCTTCAAGATAGACATCTATACACCACAAAGCATGATCGCCCCAAATGCTCCATGGACACTGAGGATGGCTACTTGCTGCTCTGGTTGTGTATGTTCACTGCCATGGATGGGTTAAATGCAGATTTAAATTTTCATTTTACAGTTGTGCAATGATCAAGCATTTTACTGATTAACACATTTTTCATACGTGGGAATCTGAAATCTACAGCTATCTGCACGCATGCATTGTAGTTATATGAATTATATAATTCACTATGGAAATGAGGAACTATCTGAATTTCAGACAGAGAAAGACACAATGTGTGACATCAACGTTTCTGAAAATCTCAGTTTCCCTTGTCCACATGAGAACACTATCAAAAGCATATTCAAAAACATCCACGTCTGTTTTCAGCTACATAAAATTCCATTTCTGTGTGGACAAAAAGTAGACAAAAACCTTCATTTTTTAAAATATCTGGTCAGGGTGAGCGATATGGCCCTAATTTTTATCGCCTAATTTTGGCGATAACAATATATTTGGTGATACGGCAAAACACTGAAAATTACTTGTATTTATTTCAAAAACAGACTACAGCAACAAAATAAATTTATAATAAATATTATTATATTAATATTAAATATATTAAATTACATATATTTAATATATATTAACAATATTAAAGGCTTCTTTCATTTCTAACATAATACCATAGTTTATTGTACATCTGAAATTTTAAAATCAAACCACCTCCACAAGCCACTCCACTTTTTTGGAGCAAATTCCTCCACCTCAGAGCCACTTTCCACCACACTTCACTGTGGCTAAATGACTCATGTAAAGAACGTTTTTTTTTTTTTTTTTAAATCGCTTTAAAAAATTATGACAATATTATTGCAACCGATACACTATGGCACAGCCCTAATATCTGATTTAGTGTGGACGGGCTCTGAATCTCAAATGGCTTCCCACTTACTACATAATATACAGCAGAACTACACATGGATTAAATGCCCCCAAAATTCCTACAGATATATTATTAATATCAATCTAATTTTATTTATATAGTGCTTTTCACAACAGAAATTTGTCACAAAGCAGCTTTACAGAGATCTGGGTCCAATATCAATGAAACCCTAAAAACGTTTGGGAATTTAGAGAAAAATAAAAAAAATCTATAAAGATAGCTGTAGGCATGGTCTGTGTCTTGAAGTATTTTTGTATTGATTCTAACAATAAAAGTCAAAATACCACATTTGTCCAACAGAATATTCTTGTAAGGTGGGCTTCTGCATCTAAAAACTGCATTATACAGTAATGTGCTAAATGATATGCCCTTTAATTGGGCACCAAGTGTTTATATGTTCAAAATTACTAACGTTTTAAATTATATATATATATATATATATAAACATTGTGATACTAGCACAAATAAATGCAACATAAAATAAATGTGATTGTGCAGCATGAAATCAGGAAACCAACGTGTGTATGTATCATTCTAAGTAACATTCAAAAGTTTAAACAATAAATAAATAATTAAATAGATAAGTTATTGTATTTGTTACTATAAAGTAAGTTGTTTTCGGAAAAAAAAACCTTTACCTTCCAATTTAAATAAATTAGAATATCATCAAAAAGTTATATATTAGAATATCATAAATCATAAAGTGAAGTAATTATATATATATATATATATATATTCATTTTAAACAGTGTGCTCCATTTGAAGCATTTATTTCTTTTAATGTTGATGATTATGGCTTATAGCCAATAAAACCCCCAAAATCATTATCTCACACATATATCAACACAAAACACCTGCCAAGGTTTCCTAAGGTTTCCCTTTTAAAATGGTCCCATAGTCTGGTTCAGTAGGCTACACAATCATGGGGAAGACTGCTGACTTAACAGATGTCCAGAAGGCAGTCATTGACACCCTCCTGCGAGATATTAATGGAAAGTTGAGTGGAAGGAAAAAGTGTGGTAGAAAAAAGTGCAAAAGCAACAGGGATAACCGCAGCCTTAAAAGAATTGTCAAGAAAAGGCCATTCAAAAAATTGTGGGGAGATTCACAAGGAGTGGACTGCTGTTGGAGTCAGTGCTTCAAGAGCCACCACACACAGATCTATCCAGGACATGGGCTACTACTGTCACATTCCTTGTGTCAAGCCACTCATGACACTTAGACAAGGCTAGAAGCATCTTACCTGGGCCAAGGAGAAAAAGGACTGGACTGTTGCTCAGTGGTCTTGTTTTCAGATTAAAGTAAATATTACATTTCATTTGGAAATCCAGGTCCCAGAGTCTGGAGGAAGAGTGGAGAGGCACACAATCCAAGCTGCTTGAGGTCTAGTGTAAAGTTTCCACAATTAGTGATGGTTTGGGGAGCCATGCCACTTATTGGTGTTGGTCCGCTGTGTTATATTAAGCCCAAAGTCAGCACGATCGTCTACCAGGAAATTTTTGAGCACTTGAGCAGGATTTGGCACCTGTCCACACTGCCAAAAGTACCTGGTTTAATACCACAATATCACTGTGCTTGATTGGCCAGCAAACTTGGCCGTCCTACACCCCATAGAGAATCTATAAGGTATTGTGAAGAGGAAGATGAGAGACACCAGACCCAACAATGCAGATGAGCTGAAGGCCGCTCTTAAAGCAACCTGGTCTTCCATAACACCTCAGCGGTGCCAGAGTCTGATTTCCTCATGCCACTGTGATACAGTAATTCATGCAAAAGGAGTCCCAACAATGTATTGAGTGCATATACTGTACATCATTTTCAGTAGGCCAATATTTCCATCCATCCATTATCTGTAACCGCTTATCTATTTCAGGGTCACGGTGGGTCCAGAGCCTACCTGGAATCATTGGGCGCAAGGCAGGAACACACCCTGGAGGGGGTGCCAGTCCTTCACAGGGCAACACTCACACTCACACCTACGGACACTTTTGAGTCGCCAATCCACCTACCAATGTGTGTTTTTGAACTGTGGGAGGAAACCGGAGCACCCGGAGGAAACCCACACAGACACGTAGAGAACACACCAACTCCTCACAGACAGTCACCCAGAGCGGGAATCGAACCCACAACCTCCAGGTCCCTGGAGCTGTGTGACTGCGACACTACCTGCTGCGCCACCGTGCCGCCCAGGCCAATATTTCTGTATTAAAAATATTTTTTAATTGTTCTTACATAGCTAATATTCTAATTTTCTGATATAATGACTTTTGGGTTTTCATCATTGGCTGTAAGCCAAAATGAATGTAAGTGTCTTTGGGTTTTAGAAAAGCATTATATAAGAATAAATTATTATTATTATTATAATTATTATTATCATCATCATAATCTTCATCATCATCAATATTAAAAGAAATAAACGCTTGAAATAGATGACTCTGTAATGAATCTATATAAAATGTTTCACTTTTTTGATGATATTCTAATTTATTGAGATGCACCTGTACCATGTTCTGACAAAGCAGGGAGCCATAAGAGAGTAGAGAGAACTTGCCTTGTCTATTTTCCTGCAGGCTGAGGCTGTGGAGGCTGTGTCCATCTGCAGTGCCAGAAGGAGCTGAACTAGGCTCAGACGATGATGTTGCTGTAAAGACAGCATTAATGGCGATGGGAAATTCTTCAGTATTTGACAGGCTTCCTCCAGACAACGCTCTTTACTTCTCCTCACTGGACTCCTGTCGGTAAACACAGGTACATTAATACACACCGAAGATAAGAAATGACTGTTATAGTCCTGACTGAAGTTCGAGTTGTTCTACGAACCTCATACTGTCTCTTAGCTTCTGCAAGAAAACACAGAGAGAGTTTTTGACGTGTGGAGCTTCACTGTCCTCTGAAATCACTGAAGCAAGAAGCGCTTCAATCTGACACTCGGTTGAGCTTGAAATAATCATTGCGGACCAAAAATGTAATATGCTTTCCTTCTACTTTTTACTTTCCACAGAAGACCCTCCACACCTTGTTGACTCTGCTCTCCAGTGCTCACCGTTACTGTGCAGCTGTGAGTCAGCGCCCCTACCGTCCTGGATGCCGTCGTTATTCAGAAGCGAAAATGTACAGATAGCATGCAGGCTAAAGGACTCAGTCCATGGTTAATGCTGTATGGGTTGCTGATACTATGAAAACCCAGTAAATTCCCATGTTTGGTAATTTTCCGCAAGCAAATAAAGCATTTATTTAATGTTGGTTCTGAGCTAAACATCGTTCCAGTCTAACTTAGCTATCACTAGCTAACCCTTAGCTCAACATGTATCTTTTATATACAATATTCGCCGCCCTTTCCTTTTTCTTACTCCTAAAATGGATAAAAAGGAGAAAGTACTGTATGGATGTGAAACGACTGGATGGGAAAACGGTTCTTATAACGGGTGAGTAACCGTTATAACTAGTGCTTAATAGCTGCAGTTGAGTCTGGTATGTTTTTGAATGTCTCCACATTAAGCTTGTTAATTTAAATTTGGCTAAGGTTTCTAAAAACACCAGCATATATATCTGTAAAGTCTGAAACACTCCTTATAACTTCAGAGAGAGGAGACTGGGTGTGGGTACACCATCCCTGGTTTAATTTAGACTATGCTTGCAGTAATTACAGTTATCCTTTATAAGCTCCTCTGTACTAATATTAATGTAGCCTAGCTTTACAGAAGCAGATGAAGCATGTCTCAGATATATAGGCATAATCTGTGTTGATCCCGTCTTTTCTGGCTTTTAGGTGGGAACTCTGGCATAGGTAAGGAGACAGCTGTGGCTTTGGCTTTGCGAGGCGCTCGAGTCATCATTGCATGTAGAAACGAAGACAAAGCAAGGAAGGCTGTAAGGGAAATTAAGGCCAGGAGCCACAGTATGAATGTCTTGCATATGGAGGTGGATCTGGCCAACATGAGGTCTATACGAGAATTCAGCAAAACTTTTCTAGAGAAAGAGAAGAGGCTGGATATTCTTATTAATAATGCAGGTGAGTGAAGTGGACATCTCACAAAGGTTTCAGCTGTAACTTTAGAAACTATCAGGGGTCATAGCTGGTTTTGTCCTTATAAACATTGTGCTTACATTCAGTAAATGATTTGAGAAAGCAGAGGAGAGAGCAGACTTGAAGGTGCTCACGTAATATTAACATTTAGATTCTCATTTGCAGTTATTCACACTAAATATTTTAATCACACACTAATATTTGCTACATCTCTGTCTCACTTTCTAAACTGTCCAGGTATGCCCAGTGTCCTGGACTGGACAGATGATAATTTCTCTATGTGTTTTGGTGTGAACCACTTGGGGCATTTTCTCCTGACCAACCTGCTGCTGCCACGACTGAAAGAGAGCTCCCCCAGCCGAGTGATTACTCTCACTTGCTCTAACTACAAGTACCAGAAACTGGATTTTCAGGACCTCAACTACAACCTCTTCCCATTTTTCACATACTGCCGAAGCAAACTCGCCAACATCTACTTTACTCAGGAGCTGGCACGGATGATGGAGGGGAAAGGAGTAACAGCTTATGCAGTACATCCTGGTGAGGCTTTCTTCAGTCAAAATGGCTTCAGTTTTTTTCTCATATATATATATATATAATTTTTTTCTTCATCTGATTGTACAATGCAGCTTTGCTTACTTGAATCTTGAAATGTGGTCACACTGTCTAGAATCAGATCCACCAAAAAAAGCTGATTTCTCCTGCAGTTTCTACAAAGCCATAGTTATGTAGATTTATACTGTCGTTTGAATCCAGAGTTTAATTTTGCATTAATCTGATTAATTCTACATACCTGCAAAAAAAGGCTACTATGTTATCATCAATATTTGGTCTGTAGTTTTCAGTGCCTTGGGGAGACGACCATTTGAGTCCTAAAAATCAGTTAATTAATGTTATACAGTATCTGTTGAAAACACACCGTACCAGTAGAATACAACTTCAATGTGTGTCTGAAATATAGCTCAGTTAATACAATTTATAGTGTATTAAATTTGTAAATTGTAAATCTTCCCATATTTTATAGATAGGTATAGGTCATAGATACAAATGGGTAAATTATGCCAAGTTCTGTCTTTTTCAAATTGGGACTCCAACACCCCTTTCTCCCTTGCATAGTAACCCAGAAATTTTGATTAAATAAATTACTTTAATCAAAGTAATTGTATGCTGTATGTGTGAATGCAAATGTACACATCTGTCCCAGACTTTACTGGGACATTATCTTGCTAGCCCCAAGTACAAAGTCTGGCTAATGTCTGGACATTAGGAAATGAAATTAACCTCAGATTCACTGGCAGAGAGTTGATCCAGCCTCCCAGACTTGTGAAGAATTGACTCTATGGGAGTCACACCTATTTTACCACATAGGACTTTGTTTTTAATAAAGCCCATTTAAAGGCTTCTTAGTTCAGTATCCAACATAATACTGTTTCCTATTCTCTTTCCTACTGTCTCCAGGTTATGTTCAGAGTAACTGGACCGACCACTTCTCATTCCTCTTCCAGCTGCTGATGAAGGTCATCATGTTTATGTTCTTTGTGTCTTGCGAGGTCGGGGCTCAGACAGTTATCCACTGTGCTGTTGCAGACGATGTCGTCACTGACAGTGGTGGTTACTTCAGTGACTGCAGACCAGCCAAGCTACAGGCTTTTGCCAAAGATGCTGGAGTGGCCAAGAAACTATGGGAAGCCAGCGAGAGACTCGTCAAACATGCTTGAGAGCTGACTGATTATTTCTGACTTTTTCTTTGCATAATTTATGGAAACTATTTGACATGGGCTTTGTCCTGAATGAAATTCCATTAATTTCTTCATTGTTAAGCCAATTCTGTATTACTTCAGGGGTGGCACGGTGGTGCAGCAGGTAGTGTCACCGTGTGGGTTTCCTCCAGTGGTCCAAAAACATGTTTGTAGGTGGATTGGTGACTCAAAGTGTCCATAAGTGTGTGTGTGTGTGTGTGTTGCCCTGTGAAGGACTGGTGCCCCCTCCAGGGTGTGTTCATGCCTTGCGCCAAGTGATTCCATGTTGGCTCTGGACCCATCGCGACCTTGAAATGGATAAGCGGTTACAGACAATGAATGAATGTAACACTCCAGGTTCATACTGAAGTCTCTGGCAGGAAGAAAGTCTGTTTATTAGACTAAAATTAATTTATGCAAATTGAAAAATTGAAAAATAAAACTAAATATTGAAAAAATATTTTGATATATTAGTTAATTTTTTTTTCTGTCCGCTGGTGCAGTTACATAATCACAAACCCAAAGGTCTTTTAAAAGGTGGACTAACATTATAACAATCTGGTTAAACATGATGGGAAAAAATGTCTTTAAAATGATATAATGAACCACACTTATTGTAGTGGTTCCCAGTTATTCAAATTCAGCTTGGGAAGAGCTTGTTAATTAAATTAAACTCATTAGTTCTTCGGGTGGTTTGGAAGCAGTGGACTCTCTAAAAAGTGCTCAGGGCCATGAACTAACAAGGAATAAAGAGTGGACTTAGCAGCTGGCTTTGTATATTACATAACATTTAACAAAAGCTGGACTGGGGAAGATGGGGAAAAATACAGAGAGAAACATGGGCATGATCCTTTAGTATTTAAATCTTCATTTTTATTTAGAACACTTGAACACATTTTCTTAAGTCAGGTAACACAGAGCAGGTTTGAGAACAGAGCAACACTAAGAATAATCAGAGAAATTAAAGAATATCTTATACAGAAACCCAAAACTGACAAGAGGGCTACCGTGAAGACTTCGGCTTCAGAGAAATCTACCCAGTGAAGTGGAAAGAAAGAACATCAGGGGAGGAGAATCAGGAATAAAGTGAAAACAATACAGTACTAAAAGGTAGAGCTCTGTGTTGTCAGTGCAGGTAATAGTACTACTTAAATTCACATCTTTCTGAAGAGTGCACGCGTTTAACTTATTATCTGGTGAGCTGGAACTGATAGAGTTTATGAGGAAGTACATTAACACTTGAGTTGGGAGCATGTCCCCTGACACATATCAAGTGTGGTCAGAGTCACCACAAATGAATAAAGAGCAACTTGCAGTATTACTTTATAGGCAGACGTATTAAACAGCACTGGCAAAAGCACAACCACTATAATTACTTCACAGTCTATTGAGAAGAATTCTATTATTCGTGCTGAATGCAAATGGAATCTTCAGCTTTTTGTGCACTCCTCGCATAGGATCTACTGTAACACTAGAGCATGTGTGATACAGAAAAGTCTCAAGACTTGTTCAACTCCTTTTTCTTCATAAACGTCCACCGCCCTGCATTGACAACAATGAGCCAAAATACAAAAGCATGCCATTGAAATATCACCACCAATTTTCATAATCTGATCATTATAGCTTTCATTAATATAATCTTCATCTTTATCATCTTGAGACAAAAATAGTTTATGCACGTACAAAGCTTGGAAAATAGATAAGAGAAAAAGGTTTAGGTAACCAGCATTCAATAGAAAATGAAAATGACAGTAAAAGGGAGAAAACAAAACAAAACAAAAAGAAAAAAAAAAAAAACACCAAACATTTGTTTGAGTGACTCATGCAAAGAAATTCCGCTAAAATACTAGTAAACTGCTGCTTTAATACCGTGTGTCCTGTTTAATAGTAATAATGTGCATCCTCACTTTACATGATTATTTTTCAATGCTAAACACACAAAGATTAACATTAGTACATTTTTTACATGCGTTTTTTTTTTTTTTTTCTAAATATATTTTCCAGGAGATGGATTGGTGGGATTAATTGGAGTACACTTAAATGAAATTGTCTCATCACTTTTTGTCAAGGCGAGACAAGATGGAGGTGTCCAGAGCTGGACACAATAGGATCCACAAAAACAAAACAAAAAAAGGATCCACTGTAAAAGTACATCCTAGTCAACAGCACAACAGTAGAGCAAAAACAGATTCCCAGATGCTTTGTTACCTTGTGGGGTCGCTCCAGTTGAAGAATGGGTTGTTTGTAAGTTTTGGGATTATTTCTAACTTAAAAAATAAGGGGGTTCTTGACATGTAAAAGATGTCATCAATGAAAAAAGCTATTTGACTAAAGCCTGATACCTTTACTATGCTTTAGAAAAGCTAAAGAACACAATAAGATTGTGGAAAGTCAGAGTAAGAGGAAAAACGCTGTACAATAGACACGAATTTAAAAGTTAAAAGGCATGTCAAAAACGTGAGACAAAATACTTAAATAAATAAATAAATAAATATGACCTGAGGACACAAATAATGAACGAGACTCTGAAATTGCCTCATTCCGACCAGACTTGAGTCCCTCATGCTTGCCAAGTGGCTCCCAAGCCAAACCAAACGCCAGCTGTTCTAGGTGTGATATGTTGCATCAACTTAAGTACACTTCACTGATGAAATATTGAACTGCAGACTGTCCTCGCAACACACACACGAAAACAAAGCATCTTAACTTTCATGACTCTTGAAAAAAATATCTTCATATCTGTTATCACTTAACACAAATACCTTATACGCAGCTCATTCACAAGATTGTACCTCCACATCCAGGGCGGCTAAAAAGTGTTCAAGTACAAACTCCTCAAACCTCCTTAAAAGAGCCTTGAAAACAAACAAGTATATCGTTCTTTTCTGAAATCACAATAGATAATATGGGTACAACTTCTAAATTATATTAAAACATGAATATAAAAAAAGCAACACTTTTGCCTGCGATTCTGTCAAATTTATCATACTCAAATCTACTGCCATAGCCTTGGCCACCACAGAGATTTGTGCTACATGCTTCCTCTTTGTTTAAGCCTGTAGAACCTTATGTAGCCTTGCATTGGCCACTGTGCACCATCACACTGAAACATTATTATAACACCTTCAACGTTTATAAGAGGAACCCACTGGTAGGTGTTGACCAGATGCACACTTTACTCTCCACAGGCTAGACTAATATGTAGCACCTTTGACAGGATTATGGCTTATAGTTAAGAGCTGTGCTGTGAAGCTACGCATGGAAACGGAAACTGTCCTTAACCTAGCTGTTAACAGGCTCAGCTGAACACTGAAACACACACAAATGTTCAAAATACTTCACCTGGGTGCTGAAATCAGCTTAAAATATACAGCAATGGATGACCACAACAGATGTAATTTAGTGATTTAGAATTTGTGCCCTCATGTGTCACAAAAAAAAAGCAGAAAGGCTGATTCGAGAAAGATCTACTCTTTTTTCTGTACAATGTGAAAGAAAACAAAGGGCACAAGTAAATACTGGAAGACCCCAAACATATCGCTGTGTTCAAAATCACTCTGTTCAGCTCTGTTTCCTACACATACACACTAATACCTTCACAAACTTCAGCAGTGTGAGCACACACACACACTTTGGGTGCTTTAAATCTTTAACCACTTGGAGAAACCAATACGGGGAAAAAAAAAAAATAGAAATAAAAATAAAATAAATAAATAAATAAAATAATAATAATAATAAAAAAAACGACCACCCCCACCCCATTCGTTACTACAGAAACAGCCACTGTGAATACAGAGTGTCATGCTATCTGAAAAAAAAAAAACAATAAGGTTGAGCATAAAATATTTCAATCAGAAAATCACCAGCATCCAGAATTCTGCATTGTACCAATGCCACTCAATTGCTTTTGTGTTGTAATAATCATAGTCATAATATAATGAACAACATTAATAACAATATTAATGATGATTAATAATTATAATAATAATATTAAACACGTACACACACGTACGTGTGAAACACGGCTTTTAATTGACATCAGCACGGTGAGAGAGAAAGCATGACGTGTCACTGACAGAACACAAAGGGTCTTGCCATTCCTTTCCAGTCAGGACCACCAGACTCCATTTAGCATTCACTCATCAGGGTGTGGCAACACAGGTGAGAAGGATGAGGCAACACAGGAGATGCACAGAGATGTGATTGACAGGTGAGAGGTGGAGCCCAGTGTGGTAGGGTCAGGCACTGCAGACTCAAAGCCACATGACACTGGACTTGCTCTCTTTCTTTCTTCTATCTTTTTCTCTCAAGCTCCCTTTATTTCAGTCTCTTCCTTTCTTTCTGGCTGGGCGCTCTTCTCAAACGTGGCTACAATAAGCTGCCCCTGCAAACAAAGACAAGCATTAATTTAATACCATCCAAAAAGTTAGCAACGACAAAACTGAAGCACTCCTTTTAGGTCTAAAACCTGCTATAAATAAGGTATCAGACTTAATACCAAAACTTAGCTGACTTTCCTGTTCTTCCTAGATCACCAGCTAAAAATCTGGGTGTTGTAACTGACTCAGATCTATCATTTGATCAGCATAGAGGTAACATTACAAAAACAGCTTTCCTACATCTTCGTAACATGGCCAAGTTAAGAAAGGCTTTATCCCTGCCAGATGCAGAAAAATTAGTTCATGCTTTCATTATATCAAGATTAGATTATTGCAATGCGCTACTGTCAGGATGCTTCAGCAAAAACTTGAGTAAACTCCAGCTAATTAAAAACGCTGCAGCCAGGGTCCTCACTAAAACTAGAAAATTTGATCATCTCAGTCCAGTATTATCGGCCCTTCACTGGCTTCCAGTCAAAATGTTTTGATTACAAAATTATTTTACTAACACGTAAAGCCCTGCATGGTCTCACCCCTGAATACTTGTGACACCTCATCACACACTATGACCCACCAAGATTACTCAGATCTCAGGGCGCCGGCCTCTTACTAGTTCCCAGAATTCATAAGACTTCGGGGGGGGGGGGGGGGCATTTAAATAACTGCAACCTCAGTTTAAATGACAAAATACCCTCCTTTAGGGACACCGAAGTGTATTGGAACTAACCTTCATTGGAGTGGAGCAGCGGGGGCTCCGGAGCAGTGGAAATGAACATTCTGCCACTTTGAGTCCCGGCGATGCCACACCCTCGTCTCCTCGGACTGGCTGCTTCGAGGTCGGCCCTGCCCATCCACATACTGCGTGAGGCGGATGTAGGCTATGCAGGCAGCGTCTTCACCAATCAAGTGCACATGTGGGTTCAGAATGGTCGTGTGGATGGGCTTGCTGTTCTTAGACAACACTAGAGAAGAAACACAACATTTTAAAGCAGGTCCTCTGTCTGCTGCTGTAAGGCTGATGTCATTAGAGGTAGAGTCAAAAACATACAGGACCCCTTTAGGCACAAAACCTCAGCTAAATGCAGTATATAAACAAAAAGAATTTACTAAAATCTCAGAAGGAAAAAGTTTTTTGCCCAAAAATAAGTAGATTTAAATAGGTGTAAACATTCTCCCATGGCACTCAATATAACAGACAAGAGATCAAAAAGAAAAGACACCTCCAGCATGTCGACTATGACCAAGGTTCTTTATTTCAGTGCATCCCCTTTTCAACAGCAGCATACCTTATATTGTAACTACAATAAAAATAATTAAAAAAAACAGGCTGAATCCCCAACTGAATGTTTTAGCAATGAAGTTTACTGTACTTACAGTTTTCAAAGTAGAATCTGTGGAAGTCCATGCCCTCCACAAGGTTTCCCAGGGCCTCTGGTTCAAATGAAGTCAAACCAGGGTCACAGATTTTACTGAGTAGAAAAGAAATTTAAAAAAAATGGAAGTGATTTATTTGACCTCTTTATTCTCCAGACAAAAATACATATGTAACAAAAGCACTGTCCAACACATATATTTAAAATCTTACGCATAAGCTTCAAAGTCTCCATTGTTGATGGCCTCAATCAGCTGTTCAGTGATTTTGATGATCTCCTGTTTGCGTGCTGTCAAAAGGAGAAGAAAAGTAAAAGTCAAGAGCAGATTTACAGTCTCTCTGCCTCTTAAACTCACAAGCACTGCATTAGTCACAAATCCATCAGAAGAGAAGGTCATTCACAGATTAATATTCAGCCCATGAATGAGTCTATTTGACCTACAGGCTGATCATGCTTCATCTTCCTGTCACTACCTCTGGTTACTACAAATGAAGGCCCAGCAATTTCAGAACAATCTGCTTTATCCAAATTCCTCAAAGAAGCAACAAGATATGACTGATAATAGTCTGTTAGCATTGCCAGCAAGCCACTCAAACTGCAAATCCACACCGGTAAATACTGCTACACTCCTAATGCAAGCACACCTGCTGTACTCACACTGTGCAGGAGGTAAGGGGCTAGAGGACGGCTGGGGGGGAGGGGGAGAAGGTTGTGTGGGGGTAGTGAGGGGTCTGTTAAGTGCTGCTGAGTCAGCTTCTGCCTGTGGGACAGGATTCCTGCGAGCGCTGCTCACCAGATCTGTGAGACGCGACACTGAGACGATCAGCAGCAATTACAAAGTGAGAGACGACAGGCGACACATGGAAGATGGAAGAAAGAAAAGAAGATGAATGAAAATGTAGAGAATAAACTGGGAAACAATGAACTTGATCCAATGTAGAGAATTAAAACTAAAATGCTAAATTTACAGTAGAAAGTACTGTTGGGGGATTTAGACATAACCACTGTAAAAAATTTGTTAAGCAATAAGTCATGACAACATTGTTTTGTCATTTACCTTAACTTATCAAAGTTTTGTTATTTCAACTGGATTTTAACTCAAGTTTTTAAACTATTCCAATGAAAAGGAAATTTGAAGGATTGAAATGAACTTGAAACTGAGTTCTGGCTATGGGCCAGGCTTTGGTACACCCAGGAAGAGCTCCCAGCATGCACCACGAGCCTCACTTTTTTGAGGTTTTATTTTCATTGTTGTGTGCTGTGAGGTTGGGAGTAATATATATGACGCTTTTAGGTTTTTAATTGGTGTTTGGTATTTGGTCTTTGTAGCGAGAACTGTGTTTTTTCCAAGGCCTCACCCTCAGTGAAACACTGCAGCTTTGGTGAGGTTCTGGCTGAGTCTTTTTACAAGTCACGCCCAAATGCTGCCTGTCGCTTGTTCTTATTCTCTGATGTTATTTTCAGAGAGTTTTAATAAAGTGCGTTAAAAGGCAACTATGACTCTGGACGTACTTCTTGACACCAGTCAAAAATAATTAAATTTAAGGCTCTTAACTTAAATACCTATGTTGGAATGAGTTGTGTACTTTCAACGTAAGTTGTTCAGTTGAAACAACAAGCAGTTTAAAGTCAAAGTCAAATCAACTTGCAAAGTAATTCAAAGCCAAATATGACTTAAAGTCATGAGTTGAAATAAATAGTAATTCTAATTGGATATAACTTAATTTGAAGGCAGCTTTTGAACTCATGATTTTCAGTTGACAACTGAAAATCATGAGTTCAAACGCTTCCTTGAAATTTTAAGTTTTAAGTAAAATTTTTAGCTACATTACCCTCCTAGCTCCAAAGGGAATGCAATTTTTAAAACAGCAAACATGAGTACCTTGAAAGCAAGGGAATGTTTTTTTTTCCAAATATCACTTCTACAGTGACCACAAAGCCATCCAAAAACCCAAGCAAAAAAATTAAATTAAAATGGTTCCCTTTAGTCTATCTATAGCAGCTGAATTCTGCTACTTTTTGTACTTACTCTGCATGGGAGTGTTTTGGGTTTGGGGGGTGGGAGGGGCAGTAGGAGTGGAGGTAGCAGGTAGGGGGCTGTTTTTGCTCCCCTCACCATCAGCTGCTGAGCCTGAGCCCTTGCGCGCCACTCCCAGTAGGTCAGTGAACTTGGTGGCAGCTGGGAGGGCCAGTAAGTGAGAGCAGAGATTAGAGAGCTGAATCAATGCTGAGGTAAAGTGCAGCAAACACAACAGGAAACATAACAGAAGAATGGAAATTACATGCAGTAAACCAAACACAAAGAACACTGTAAAGCTGGATTTAAAGTGTTTTGGACTAAATAATAATGATCTGTATGAATTAGAATAACGGTAGAGAATTCCAGAGCAGTGTGAATGAGGACTCAATAACACACTGGGTTGAGGAGGACAGTCTAGAACTGCATGAATATGGGGGAATATATTTTATTAAACCACAGTTTTGACCCTGCAATGTGACTGGCTGAGACCTTCCGGGGTGCCAATATTGAACGATAATGGCATTCTGACTGAAGATCTTCACATATTACTCTGCAATATATGCTTAACCTAACGTGTAACCCAACATAACCTAAAGTAAACTCTATTCCACCAATGTAAAACTGGTTCAGTTCCAATTTGCATACCTAATTTTGAACCATTCTGTGCATTTCCACCAAAATAAATTCCCAGCTGAAACTTTAATGAAGTCTGTGGGCATGTCTATCTGTTTGCACCAAGGTTCAAGAATCCTGAATGGAGCCAGTTCAAGAAGCAGTTCATGGTCAAAAAAGGGCCAAAAAAATTATGTGGAGGTATGGAAATGTTTTACCTTGTGAAAGGTTGATAAAAAAAATAATAATCATACATTTTGTGCTCTTTATCTCAAAACCTACCAATAAATTCAATAACAGAACTATGGTATAATCGCAAGGTTCGTGATCTTTGTACACAAGTGCCAATCTCATGTTATGCCACTCCCTCTTGTGTATTATTGTTTAAACAATATAAGAATGGAGAGATCGATCTAGACCAGTGTGAATTAGGAGGCCATTCAGTAAGAAATAATAGGAGAAAGCATTCTTAGACAATTAAAATACTGAGAGGACATTCTAGATCAATGTAAACTTAGGGAGACCAGTGGAAATCTTGGACAAAACCTTACACAGTTAATACAAACAGCTGCAAGAATAAAAGCTGCCAAAAGTTAATTTTTATATGAAGAAAGGGCAGTAAGAAAGAACCATTATTTTAAAATATAATGAGACACTAGCCTGCCAGAATGAACAATAGATAGCATTATTCGTTTTTGGCACTCCTTGTGAACAGTCATTAAGCTGTTCTCTGGGCAGACATGTCAGTGACAGAAGTGCCTTATTATAACAAAAAAGAATTAGATGAATGCAGTTTAGGGTACCTGTCAGGGATATTTTTCTTTTTAGCCCAGAATTCCATGTTCAAATAGGCCAATTTATACAGATGGGACTTTTTAATTATTGTTTTTTGATTAGAGCAAACAGATTAACTTCATGTCTTTTATGACACATTCTTATGGACATGAGTAATATTATTATTTCTGTGTTTGTCTGTGTCAACATTTTCTGGTATAAGGACATACATGCACTAACACAGCTGACAAAGCAATAGCAAGTGAAGTCAGAAATGAAATGAAAAGGCAAAGGTAATAGACAGGGTGTGTCACTCACTGAAGACAGCAGGGGTGGAGCCCTGAGTTGTGTGGGCGTGGTCAGACTTGGAACTAGTGTTTGATTGGGCAAGACCTGTGCTGTTATCTACACTCTTTCCTGTGGCCCAACCCCACATCAAAAAAAGATGGGAAAATAAGACAGGAACATGATAGAAAGGGCGATATCAAGGATGCACAACATATTGTTTAGTAATGATTATGGCAACAATAGGTCTTTGCAAAACCCATTTCACAGGAAACAGGATTATGGACATTATCTGATGTTGTGCTTTAAGTATATTAGCCAGTCACAGCTAATCACAGTCCTAGATGAATGATTCTGTGGATGATTCAATTCACATAATCAAACAAAAATAAATTACATAATTTGATATAAAGTGATTTTATTTCATTCAAAAAGCAAGGACATTTGCATTTCTGATATGAGGTTAATTAATCGAAATAGAATATCATCTATATTGTGCAAATCTGTCACAGAGAGACAAACAGAGCAGAATGAAGGGCCAACCCACTGCACAACTGAGTGCTTTCTTTAAAGACTTACACCTAATGCTGAACTATACGGCCAAAATTTATATAACAATATATTTCTTAGTTTCTGTGATAGGATATAATTCCAATGTTGATATGAACAATAAAAAAGATTCAGAAACATTGCCAAGAAAAACAAGACACATGACATCACCAACAAACCTAAACCCCTTGGCTTTGTCAATATTAATATTTTTAAACTAACCGAGTCGTGTAAAGTTGAGTGCAATGAACTGACAGCAGTGGCCTAATAATGAACATCAGCCAGTGACTGATGCTGTAAATAATGTATATTAAAATATATATTATATTCAGATATCAATATTGAATTATTGTCCAGCCCTAATGTACTCTTTACATATAACTTTCTGGTCTTGTGCAGGACAGAAAATATAAAACAGTTCATCAGAAAGATGAGAATAAACCAAAATTAAAAATAGAAACAGAATAAAAGAGAATGGTATGAAGACCATACAAAGTTAACAGGGCTGGTGTTACACACACATACAGCAAAAGCAAAACACAACAGATAATAAATAAAAATGAAATCACAGAGCACAAACTATCTACATGAAAAACCCCTCTCCCAGCCTATTAACCTTGAAAACAACATAACAAACTAAATATTCATGGTAGCCATTCAGAGAAGGAATGACAACTGATCTTAATTATTCAAATCAATCAATAAATTCAAGGGAACTGTAATTCAAATTATTCCAAGTGTCAGAATATTCAACTCCAAATCATTCACACAAATCAGATACATTACCGTTTTATGGTCTTATTTGCTTGCTTCAAAGAAGTGGGCGTCATAACTACAGTATTGTCAGGATGGCTCTTAGCTTTATGCACACACAGCCTGTTTCCCACTGAAGTTAATTATAGCACAAGGTGCCCTTGCCCTACACTAGTTGTGGAGAGTAGTAGTGACCACTCACACACTCTCTCACACATCTATCAGTGACAGTCTTTTTGCGGGAGCAGCTTCAGCTAAGGTCATTTCTAAGGTCATTCCAGTCCTAGTCAGCCACTGGGGCAGAGATGAGTTTATACAGTCTGCTGTATTATAAAGACAGATGAACTTATTTTAATGTGTTTCTCCTTCCCTGGTTTAACTGTGGTAAAGTTCTATTTCTGTTCTATCTAGCTAGTGAAAATTTGGAAAATTTCTTAATTAGGAAGCGTAAGGGGGTGGGACGACATAAACTGGAACCGAAAAATAGTTCTGAACTAAACTAACTAAATTTTCTGTAACAAATGAAGCCAAGAACAATTTGAAGAATCATTTAATTATAACAGCCCTAACCCCTGATTCCTTGAAGTGGAATTTCTGAGTCTTTCCAGTCAGATTTGTTTCCAAACTCACCTTTCATGTCTTCATCCTCCACTGTGGCATTACTGCTATCAGATGACTCCTAGGGAGAGAACAAGAGAAAATAACTGTTAAAAATGGCCACAAGTGTTTATTTCTGAGCACTGAGAGGGAGTATACTCCCCAAACCATCACACACACATTCTAATACACATGTATCCTCTTTAAACTTTTCACCAACAAAACCCCAGGGATCATATACGTTTAACCAATTATGGATCCATGGCAAACCTCATTAGAAGACTCGCATCATGCATGTCACAAATCAGCCATAACAATGACCAACTCTTTGTTTCTGCACTCTTTGTCCACTGACCATTCAGAAGAACTTTGTAGCTCTAGAGTTACAGGCATTATTATGTGTGTTACTCAGCATACATACATGGTCTGGACCCCCACAGGACCACCACAAAGCAGGTATGATTTGATATGAACCCCAAAAGTGCACCAAACAAAAATATCCGTGTCCAATGACCAATGATGGAATATTAGAGGATACCCAACACAAAAGGTGCAGACGACATCTACAAGGTGAAGCTCCTAACCAATGAAGAACAGGATGAAAAAGGGCAAAAAAAAAAACTCTACAGAACAAAATGGTTCCTCTATGGTTAGTAGGACTGAGAGAAAAGTCAGTACTGAAACAAGGAACTGGTCATAATGTTGTGGCACACAAATACAAGGTTATGACACACAAACATGCAGATATTACAAACATTTCACGCTCCACAGAAAATATGAAAGTTCTCAACACTTCAAATTCTCTGGAACCAGGCTGCATAGTGACAACTTAACAGTTCACACTACAGCTCATCTTTTCAGGAAAGCACAAAGTAAGACTCTGTTCAACAGTTTTAAATATTTCCATTTGTGTCTCTAGCATTAATGACTGGGTGCATTCGTTTCTGCAATATACTGCAATTCCGAACATCAGCCTTCAGCCACTTGGCCCAGTTTATATTTTGCATTTACATGTGATTTGATCATCAAGATAGTTTACATTTGCTTTTTAAATGTAGTTACCTCTTGTGGACCTTGCTCCTTAGTAGAAGGTTAGTGTGGTGGTGGTGGTGAACAAATATTATTTGGAAAACACTACAGGCTTTCTGTCTGAATGTTCCTGCAGATTGCACTGTATAGAGCTTATGATATGTATACTTGTCCATTAGATACATTAAAAGGCACCTAAAATGACAGAGAAAAGAGAACAACTTGACTTCCTATGTGGCCCCATTTCAACCCTCCTGAGCAGAGAATAATATGAGGAGAGATAGAGCAAGAGAAAAAGAGAGTGTGACAGAATGATGTCATGAGAGCAGGAAGGAGGGGGGAGGTCACCTGAGAAACAGAATGGAGCACCTGTTATGGCTGAGCCATGGCCATCACCAAGGACATCAGAAGCTGCTGTAAATAGGCCTTCAGTATGTGGGACAGTATCATTAGGAAAGCCTGAGTACGCCTTTTTCTTTCACTCTTACATCCAGAAACATCTCTCTACAGAGTAAAAACTTTAGAAACATGCTGAGTCTCATTAATGAAATGATGACAGCGGATATATATATATATATATATATATATATATATATATATATATATATATATATATATAAAAAATAGTCGTGTAATCTTCTGCATCCAGTGTATTGATGATTAATTTTGTCATCTAAAATATCAAAGGGACCAAACAATAATAAAGACACTTTCTTTGAAATGCTCCAGAATGTTGCAAAAAGATATTAGTTAGCTTAAGATATATTTAAAATGTACAGTGCTATAAAAATGTGTCAGTCTAAATCCCCCTATCCTTTTTACTCTAAGAGTAAAATATGCATCATCATCATTCAACTAGTCTCAGCCACATATGGCCCACCCACAACTGATGTTGTGTCTTATACTTTCAGTGCACGAATCTGGCTGCACTGCCAGGATTCTGCCAGTGGCATTCTGATTGGCTCTTTGTATATCTGTGTTCGTGCACTTTCGTGTATCATTTTGTACTGGCTCTTACAGGTTCAACATGAGAGACTCCCTCCACACATTAGACCAAAATATCAGACTTGTGTCTGGTCCTTTTCTGTGTCATTCAAATGTTCTTTTCCTTCAGTAGTAGTTGGCCACGTTAAGTGGTGAAAGGCACCAGACTCTCCCTAGAGTGTCTGGCTATGCGAGACTATCATGCAACTGCCAAAGGCTAGTAATCTTAAGGCAGGAAGATATGGCCAAAATTTATTATAACAATAGGTATCTTAATTTTGGCCAATAAGATATAATTCTGATATCAATATGAAAAAAAATAAAATAAAATAAAAAACACAGAAAAACTGCCAAGAACAAACAAGAAACATGACATCCAACATTCAACAAACCTCTTGGGTTTGTCAATATTAATATTTTTAAACTTGAACACAATGAACTGACTGCAGCACCCTGTAATGACCATTAATCCGTGACAGATAATGTAAATTGAAATACTGAACATTTAAAATGACACTGTTGTTATCGAAACATTTATATTGCACTATACTGAATTTTTGTCCAGCTCTAAGTAAGCTAACTCAAATTGACATCAGCAGTAGGGGTGGGCGATATAGCCCTAAAATAATATCATGATATTTCAGGGTATTTTGGCAATAACGATATTCTTGACGATATGAAAAACACTGGAAAATACTTTTATTAATTTCAAAAACAGACTATTGCAACAAAATCAATGTCATATTAAAATGAATTATATTCAATTATTGACAAACAAAAAAAATTATTTACAAACTCAGAGCCACTTTCCACCGTACTTTACTGTGGCTAAATGACTCATGTAAATAACACATGCCAATAACTTCATATGCATGACGTTATTACAAGTCTGAATATCACTAATATCACAATATACTTTTTTTAAAATTACTTTAAAAATGATGATATTGTCGATACTTAGCTTCCGCTATAGTGACTAGTTGTCTATTTTTAGCTAGTTATCTATGTAAAGCGCAATGATATTACAATCCCCATTTTTACATATTCTCATATACATTCCAAACCGATATTTATGTATGCAGGTCTGCCCTGATGCTCTTTTTAACCAAGCATCTTCTAGGCCTCAAACAATTAGTTTTTGTTGCATATTTTGTACCCGATGCCACATTTTCTGGATGCTGTTCTACATCCAACAAAGCACTGTATTGCTTCATTGTAGTTAATTAAGAAAAATCAGTTAACTAAACATATTTGCTGTTTGTAAATTTGAAAAATAAAGACAGCTTTACATTCTAGAAAACTGCAAATTCAAGGAACGCAATGCAGCTTCATCAGTTTTTCTATTCTGCATTTCTAAATATTACCACAAGGAGGCATTACTTCACACAGGGACTCAGAATCGGAATGCAGAGACACAGCAACAAGATGCCATGCAGTAACGCTGATACTTATTTCTGCCAACTGTTGCTATCCCAGTATGATACGTCACACACACCTTGTGCACAGAGTTTACACACTCCATTCAAAAGCCTCCTGCTCCTACTCAGAAACACATTATATACATGTTATGGATGCTAAGCTGAACACTACTCTGACAAGTATTCAGCAAACCCTGGAACAGAAATACTCCCTACAGAGTCATTTAAAAAATATTAAGTGTATTGTTAGGCTAATATAGGCATGTAAACTCCAATAAAGACTAGATTAATAAGCAGAATCAAATATTTTCAGGAAGCAAAATGGAAAATAGAAGAAAAAAAAAAAACAGGTTGTTATAATGCACATATTACACTACTAATATAATATATACTAATATAAACATGTCTTGTCCCAGCCTCTCTCTTCCACACACAGGTTAGTTGACATCATGGTCTATGGTCACAATCAAATAAATGCATTAAGCGGATGCAGATCAAGTAGATTATAGTAGGAAGAGAGGTGTGCGAAAGTGTGTTTGGGAGAGGGGTACCTTAGTCCCATCCAATGGATTATGGATAACAGTGCTCTGAGCTTCCTACAGCAACATAGGAGAAGGAGGGATGGAAAACATGAAATAAAGGGAAAAGGGACAAAAGAAAATAATGCAAGCAAGCAAGCAACAGACAGAGAGAGAGAGCTGGAGAAAAAAAAAGAAAAAAAAAAATATACGGGGGGAGGACGGGTGTTGAAGATTGCCAAGACTGAAAATACACTCACAAAATACAATCACAAACTAATAAGAACCCACAGATCCTTAGTCAAGCTCCTGCTTAAGGCTGAGTTAACTGCAACCAAACCAGTGAATAGTGTTATTAGAGTATTGCAATAACGGTTCATTCCTCCTTCAAATTTAGCAATGGAAGACAAAACAGAATGTGTTTTGAAGAGTTCTAAACTATTCACACATTTTCAATCACCGTTTAGGTCTTAGCAACCCCACAACTATGTACAATTTTGTCATTCTTATTATGTGCATTAATTAATGTATTTATGCTCCTAGGATGAAAAAGTAGCATGCATCATTCCATCTCTGAGACTTGGTTCAGTGCAACCTAGCCTTGGTGACAGCAACAGTTTGAGGTTTCTGCCCATTAGAGCACTCCCTTCCATTGACTTTGTGTTTCATGTCTAAGAAGAACAGAACACTGACACTCACATTCCAACATTACAGCTGTAGGGTGTCTGAATGTAACTGGTTTAACAGATTCAACACTGGAATCCTGAATAATAAAATTAGAAGAGCTCACTCTCGGTTCTCAGTTTGGAACAGTGCATGAAGTAAACACATACACTTGCTAAAAATGCACCTAGCTTGTGAAATTAGGGGCTAGAATGAACTGGAACTACCATAAGAGCCTGGTATAATCCAGACAAGACTGAGGCTATTTTTAAGGAAAGCAGATGCATAACAATATATTAGAAATCAAATAATGCATGTGACAAGTTTTTTGTCTGATGAGCCTTTATATACAAATCTGGTAAATTCTATTAATAAAGGTACCCCACAGTCAGAACCAAACCGATGGCACTTCATAATACTATTACTGATACTCATCAAGACAAAAATATTAAGATAATAGGAAGCTTATAGGCAACTTAAATTTATGGTCAGTTATAAAGAAGCATCAGATCTGACCAGTTTTCTTAATGTATGTCATTTCTGCTGGTCCATGTCGGCTAAATGTTCTTCAAAAATAATCACCCCCTACTGTTGCCCCATGCCTCACCCCCAGGAAGTGACATTTCTCCAGTAACCAATCAGCAATTAGCAGCCTTCTGCATTATGATGTGATTGCCATGACAACCTTTATCATAGGCAACAGACAGAAGTGTTGCATGCAAAGGCTTTGATGAGGAGATACCTATGGGGGTGCAGACATGTTGAATGATGAAAAACACCTCATAGACTCATCACTTCACTTGTTTAAAGATTTAAGAACTGGACATATGCAGCTGCACACAACTGTGCAAAACTTTCTCATTTGCAAATCACTGTGGCAGTTATAATGTTCCGAACGTTGATGTATTATTGGTAATCTCTTAATTAATAAGATTTGTTATGTTTATTAAGCCAATTGACAAAACAGGACACCAAAATGAGCTTCTGGTTTAAATCAACAAGATTTGTTTTTCTGGTTTTCAAAATTTCTTGTCAAAGGATTTTCTATTAATATTGGTCTTATAGCACAGGGGATATCACACACATCCCACATACAGCAGTAGAGCCCTGGTCCAAACAGAATGATATCAGTAAGGATTAAATAAAGCAAATGGCACAATTTTATGTTTGCATGTTTTATTAAAATGCTTGTGACACAAGATATTCTTGATTATTTTTGCTTTCAGTCAATAATTATAATCTGTGCTAGATCACAATGGGCCATATCACAATAAAAAAAAAATTGCAATTTGGCTCAGGTATTGAAATCATATTGTGTATCGTGGATCTGCAGTGATTCACCTACACTAAGCTTTATCTATGACACACAATAGCTGTCACCTAAAGAACATTCCCAGTGGATATTCTTAGCTTATATTTGTGAGTCAACCATTTTCTGTTTTAAGTACAGATAAATATGCTGAGATAAAGCAGATTTGAAAATCAGTGGTATATTCCTTTAATAGTTGCCTTACACTGTCTCCATTTTGTGCCTAAACTATTTACTCTGCCATTGTTCTATATGTTTGAGGACTGACCAAGAAAACGATCATTCAAATCATTTATATAATGGAGGCAGCAGTGAGGCTACTAACAAAGTCAGGGAAAATGGAGTAATAAGACAAGATTCCTTTGTGACCATATTCATCTTCTGCCTTCTGTGAAAACTAGGTAACCTTATCTGCACTTACAGAACCTCACACACAAACACTTCGATGGCATTAAAGGGCAACTATGAGGGATCCTAAAAATATGCTGATATATAGCACCAAGTGTTGTGGTGGCTATATGTGCTGTTGGAGTGTCGGTCAGAGCATAGTCCACTCTGAGAAGTCACAGCCTGTCTTTAAACCCTTAACAACTGTTAGTGTTCATTTGCTGAGAAGATTAGTGTTCACCCTAAAAATCCAGACCCTCACTACTCCATTCATTACCATAAATTATAAGTATACCTCTTATATAGTTCCTGACTGATTCACAAACTGGACTTGTACATTGCATGGGAGCGTATTTAAAAATAGTACCAAAATGGGATCTGCTATTACTGTCAAGTCAAAGAACATAATAATAATAATTTCAGATTTTACCCAATTCTTTTTTTAACCTGGAAAGAAAAGTGTAGCTCACACATTCATACATCATAAACACTGTGGCCTACCATACAAGCTGAGAGAGAAAAGATAAATGGAGCACACGTGCACACACCCATGTTCAGGCTTAAGGGCCCAGACACAAACAGGAAAGAGTGGGATAGGAGAGGTAAAGGAACAGAATGATAGAGGAAAGAGGAATTAGAGAGGTAAATACCAGTGCAGGAGAGGGAAGGTTTCCTTTGGGGCTTGTGACTATGCTGTTTTTGGTGCTGTTGGTCTGGGGCTGTGCAGGGAAACATAACACATACTGGGTTAAAGAGGAACCAGGTTAAAAGTGATAGAAGATACGATCAGCATGCAGTTCACAGACACCAGCATTCAGCCTCACATACACACGGAAAATGTGAAGTCATACTGCATTATAAATGGACTTCAAGTGCTAAACTCTACCTTTGCTGTTACAAATACACACATTTAATCGCATATATCAGACTAATTTTGTCAATAGCTAATATAGATTGGGATCCATTCCAGTCTCAAATATTTTACTGGAATATTTTCAAATGCTGTGACATTAGACAACCTAATCTACTGTTAATGAATTGTATTGTTTAATGCACGAAAAATTGATTTTTTTTAAACTGCACAGCTGTATTTTAACATTGTGAGTTGTTGCTATTTCATGTCATGTCTAACACACATTAACCATGCTAAAATCACTAAAAACCCATGGCCTTCTCTGACTTGTTGTTTTATTAGACATTAACTGTGCCTCTGTGGGAATTAATTTGTACAATTACAGAATGATGTGAAAACAGACAAAATGTTTTCCAGAGTCACAAAGGAGAGTTCATTAAAAAAACAACAACATTATAATGCTTTTCATGCCAATTATGCTTAATAAACCTATTCCATTATGGCAATTACACATGCAACAAACACAGAATAGTATACAACACTTTGACAATCAAACAAATTCTGTTTATTTTACCAGAGCAGGTTAAACAAAACTGAAAACATGGCTGACTATTGCATTGGCTGGCCACACATTGAGCTATCTGCAGCTAACAATCCCCTTCCCTCATGTGGCCTAGTGTTTTCATTCATATTAATCAAAGTCATCATTATGACAGGATAAAAGAATCAGGCTAAAAAAAAAGGACTGAAGATGCTGAGAAAAAAGTGACAGGATTAAATGGCTATAGCACAGTTAACATTCAAGTAGACATAAACAAGCAAAAGAAAAAATACCATTTGGTGTTATGTCTGGTATAAACGGCAGATGAGTGTGTATAGGATCTTTGCAAAAACCAGCTTTCTGCCTTTTCCACAGTTGAGGTGACTGTCAGTTCAGAGGAAATGGACAAAGAAGAGGCGCACAGAGCAAGAAAAATTGCCTTAATTCTTTCACACCTGGACTTAAATGGAGGCCTCTGCCATTGTGGGGAAATGCTGTTCTCTCTGGTGTTTTATGTTCTAATGCTCTGCATTTGTAACAGTATGTTTGAGGGGAAAAAGCTACTGCTGTTTGTTGCTGATGTTTTACTTGTCTGTAAGTTTTTATTCACTGTTTGAATTATCACAGAAACCCATTTGTAAGACAAGCTATTTAGTTTTGTAGCACTTTCGGTAATGCAGTTAGCCGTCTCCTGAGTTAGGCCACATTCCTCCTTAAGTAATTCGAAACAACAAAAATAAGTCAATATTACCCACCTACTCAGCAGGAATAGAGGAATATCCTCATCTCTGTTCATGCTTTTCAACGTTTGGAGTTTTCTCTGTTGTCTAAATAACTCAAAGTCATGAGCAGAGAGAGAGAAACGCCTAGCATACCAGACTGAGACAGTTTTTTTTTAAAACTCATTTACAGAAACTGGGGCTTTGTAAACGCGGGATCAAGCATGCAAACAGACAGAAGAGCTAGCACATGGTGAGGAAACATCCTCAGAAATGGTTTTGATTAAAATGTGAACATCGCCTTTAAAGCTGGGAGATGCCACAGAATTGCTACTAATACAATAACATGGATATTAATACAGCAATATGTATCTCATTACAGAGGAAACATTCGAATGCGCACACAAACAAAAATACATTAGTATACAGAAATATGGCTTGGACCAGCAATAAAATAATAGCGTAAAATGATTTTGACTTTTTCCCCTTCATCAAAAAGATGGTTTTTGCTTGTATAAACACTATATAACATAGAAAAATACAAAAGCAGATCAATATCAAGGCAGTCAGATGACAATCATAATTAATCACATTATTTATGTAGCAAATGGTGTTAACCTTAGTCAATCACATTTCTAATTTTTTTTTTTAAAAGACTGAAATATAAAGGGCAGTATTTCTTCTAGCTACTTATTGCTAATCACTATACTTCATCAAAAGAACATTCAGAGGAACATACCATTTTTACGCTGTACTTTAACAAAATTAGTTTATATCTCATTTTTAGTAAATTATTAGTTTCATTAATAATTTCTTTTAAAGCATTAAATGTGACACGCTTGAATAAACAGTAAAACATTTAATAGGGTTTGGTTCCTCTTTTTGATGTTTAGTTCCATTACGACACATTTAAGGATTGATTTGAAGACAGGACTGCCTTGAGAACAGGTTTGGAAACACACTGACACAGATCATAATTTTTTACTAGTTTTTATTTACATTCAATTTAATAAATGGCCATGTTTTAGTGGTAATTTAATTATGTATATTGACTAGAAAGAAATGTCTTTCTCTTTCTGTCTTTAACAAAAATAACAAAATGTCATTAAAACTCAGAAAATATTAGAGAAATAAAAAGAAATTCCAAGTGCAGCTGTGTGCCATGTTATTCTACATAAAGACGAATAAGAAGAAAAGCCAGTCTGAATAAGCAAAATGTAAGTGCTTGGACCTGCTTTAAGTTTCCTTTTCAGCGCTGGTAAAGTGTGATGCAGTGGGATGCAGTAAGGGAGGTCTGGTGGAGTGTTCTATGACCTTGACAGATAAACGATTAGACCATACACATGCAGAAGAAAAGAATGGGAAATCCAGATATGCTTAGGGTAGTAAGGATAAGCAGTAGAGCGTATGTAAGACCATTTCTTCAGCCACTGAACACGCCAGAAAGTGAAGGAGAGCCTATAGTAAAGGCTTGTGTCCATACTGTGGTAACAAACAGGAAAAGATGAAAGGTAGGATAAATGATGAAGGATAAAGAATATTAAATGGAGTGGTGATCTCACCATGTACTGAACGGTGGAGCTTGACTTCCTCTTCTGGAAGAATGGAGAGAGGGAGAAAAAGCAAAAGTGTTGAATCATCCCATTAAGTGTAAAGAAAAAGGCACTAGTTGTAAAAGGCAACTTCCAACGAGACGATGACCGACTAATATGTCTGACGAACATGCCCACTAGACACGTTTAGATTGAAGAAAAATAGGAGGGCACAATCCCAATCATCCAGAATTGAATATGTTCCAAATAGAAAGTATTCAGAAGCAAAATCGCTCAGGTTCAAAATCAGTCAGGACTTCACAAGACCAGGACTGAAATCAACCACAACCAAAATATGACAGAATTAAAAATTAAAGACTAATACTGTCTAGGATTAAAAATCAGTCAGCATTGGGAAAGGACAGTAGTCACTTTTAAGACCAAATCAGTAAAAGGCTTTTAAATTTCCGACATTTTATTCCAAACTAACCCACTAGCCATTGTGGTTCATATCAGTGTGTTCGTTTAAGTGCAAGCTTCAATTAAATAGCAGTGTTACTGTTTTTGCTACACACTGCATTACCATTTGTGAATTTGACTACAAAGTTTGTATGGAAGCGAAAGAACCTGGTGGAAGGGTAAAAGAGGAAGAGAGTTATACACCAGGAATATGTTCAGAGTAGAACATTCTGGTCAGACATCCTTCAGGTGTTAAAGGTGAAAAGCAGTCTAGCAGAGGATATAGGGTCAGAAAGATGGAAGAAAGTGAAGGAACAGCAGTAAATGGGTGGTGCTTGTCTAGAGGGTGAGAGTGGAATATTGTGCATGGTCCAAAGAGGGTAAAAGTTAGCATGCTGTAGCAGGAAAGTGTGAAGTGAATCATCAAATGCACTTGTGGCCAGAAATCTAGAGCAGCTAGCAGTATCAAATCTGAAGTGTAACATCCTATTAAAACACACAACAATTCTGCAAAAAGCTCATTTACAGTTTTGTAATGTAGTCAATCAGCAAGAACATATCTGGTGTTAGATTATTTATGCAGTGAAACTACTCATTAGAAGTTATCAAATATACAACACAGACAATTTCACAGATTGTGTAACAGACACCAGAATTCTTCAAATGGTATCAGTGTTACTGCTGGGTAGTCATGCTTCTGCAGACTGTAAAGAATCCTCAAGCTTTTCAAGGTAAGAGAACAGCAAATTAAAAATATTTTATTTCTGAAGGGGGGAAAAAATTAAAAAATTTATAGGTCAGGGGACATCACTTGAGCATGACTCACTGTTATATTGCAAAGCACCAGTGCTTAATAAATCATTGTGAATAATTTACTGTGTGATGAGAAAGATCTTTAGTACCTGAATTAAAATACACTCAGGTTTCATAGCAGTGTTTGGTAACTGCTGACAATATGTTCATGTCAATAAAAAGTGAATAAGTTCAGTCTGTTCCAAAGTAGTAAGAAGAAGATATTTGTGGGGTGGAAGGAAGCTGTAAACAGGGCATTTTTCTGCTCTGTTTTAAGGAGGACAAGTGACAGAGGGAAGGAAAGAGAGAAAGAGAGGGAGTTACAAAGTAAGAGGAAAAAAGAGCCATCGTTTAAAATGGCTGATGGAGGACGTGGGGGAGCCTGTTGCTAGGCGATGAGAGGAGCACAGTGATGCTATTTCTGTCTCAGAGTTTCCAGGGTTCAGGCTTGTGGCTATTCCTGGAACTAGAGTCACATTCCCAACTCAACCAGCTCTTCTCTCTGCTGGTGCTGTCTCACACACAAAGTGTGTGTAAGAGCAAGGTGCACTAGTATAATTGGTGTTAGTCATGGAGGGGGAGAAAAGGTCAATAGCCACAAGGAATTGTTATTATGAGAGGTCACTTATTGGCAACTCTTTGGGTGCATGTGCATTTGTTTGTGCTTGTTGTACATATTCACAATGGAAATTCCCTGATTCTGAAGTAATACCAGTGTAAACCTTACTGTGATCAAATGATTATTAAACTCAGATTGATAAATTGTTCTTTTTTTTTTTTTTTAGAAAACAATGTTTTTGAAATGTTTAAAATTTGAATGTAAAAAAATCTTTCAAATACATGATGTCATGATTATAATTATGGCAAGAGTTATTGCCATACTGTGCAAAAGTCAGAGACCAACCTCCATTTATTTAATTTCTAATAGTAGAACCTGGCTGCACAATTCCAAAAAATGAAAAACAGATTCAGTGATGTTCTGCTCTGGTCTCGGGGGTCAGTCCACTGTTCTGAGAATGACAGCAGTTTTTTACATCTGTAAATGTTCTTGTATTTATCTTCTTTTTATCTTTAGCATTTATCACAGCATGGAGTTCCGTGGGCACTTCTCACAGTGGAATGGAGGACAGAAACAACAGCAGACTTTTCCAGATTCAAAGCAAAAGTGCAGCTTAATTTTCTCCACTCACACAAAGATCAAAGTTTTCATGGTTGTCAGGAGCTACATTTTATCTTTTTATATATATATATATATATATATATATATATATATATATAAATAAGTCATTGGATTGCCCGTTTTGGCTTTCCTGTTCCTTATTCAAGAAAATGATCATCTCAATATATAATCAAAACAAACATCTACTTAACGCCTGTTTTTGACTGCATGTTATTTTAAGGACATTATTATTACAAATATATAATGAGAGAGAGAGAGCTAGAGAGGGAATGTGTGAGTGTGTCAGTGAGTAAAGAAAGCTTAAAAATAATACCAAGGCTATCTTCACACATCAGTTTTGCCATTTTCCTGACTTTACTGAATGTGAGAGCCATCGTTCTGTACACTGGATTTGACTCTCACAGAAGATTCCAAAGCTTTCTCTGTGACATCACAGCCCCCTCCTTTTGATTTTCTTCTCCCCGACACCTCCCACACACACACACACAAGCAGACGGAAATAAATCTTCCAATCCGTTTCTTCTCATCTTTCAGGGGGGTATCGCTTTCTAGCAAACCGGATGAAGCTTGTTTTGCCCCTTTGGTAACACCTTATATTACTGCACCCTCATTTTTCCCTTATCACTACCTGTCAACTTGAATGGTAGGGAACAACAAATATTTGTTTGTACCCTTTCTATCCAAGTTCCTTATTATGCAAATACACTCCATTAACACTATTTATAACTTGACCCGAAAGGAGCATTGTAATACTTGTTGTTGGGAATAAATATCAGTGAAGTGACAAAGTGGTGGAGTATTAATGTGAGGAGAAGCCGGTTAAGTGTGACATAAGTGGTTTGGTTCATTGTTGTTTTCTGATTCCTTAAAAGCAGGAAAGATCAGAAAGCTGGAAAGTAAACACTTCTCATATGATGGATATACAAATGCTGAAAAATCCCATGCTTTCAGTTTATCAACCAAACACAGTACATCATTACATCTATGTGATACTGAAATATCCAATCAAAGAAAAAAGTGCAATAATCACTAAGCCTAAATGTGGGACATGCATTTGGTCATTTTACACTGACAGCAAGAGCAACAGCACAGACACAGGCAGAGAAACAAAGACAGAAACAGCAAGAAATAAAAGAATTTTTAAAAATGCCATAGAGCAGCTGTACTAAAAGGAAATGTTTGAGAGACTGTCTTACCTTTACGTCAGCTTTCTTGTTCAGCAAACTCTTAGCTGCTGCAAAAGGACAATGGAAGGAAACATGTTCAGCAAACACCCAGTATTATTAAATCTCAGCACAGAACAATTATCCGAGCATTCTGTCCAAGAAAATATTATAAACAGTCCTCAACAACAGCATCATGGCTTTGGGTTCTAATGCAGTGACTTATCCAAGAGATGTCACAGTGTCAGGACTCAGCTACTCAGCTTCTGATCAGTTCAATCACCCTACTTGTGTATAGGAACCATCAGCTATCAGCTAAGTGCCTTCCAGAAGTATTAGCTTAACAGCTTAAGATGCCTGCGCTTAAATATGAGAGAAACCTAAACTCTAGAGAAGATATTATTCAAATAGAATAATAGGGGGGGGGGGGTTACAAAACCGGGTTTACAAAAACACAACAACATTTTAACTACATATTTGTGTCAGCAATGATATATAACAGATGAAAAACCCATCACTGTCACAAGAAAACCACTTGTTTCTCTGGCAAAAGTTTTTATATTTAAAGCCATGGAAAAAACAACTCATGTAATAAGAATAAACATTGATCAGCCATAATATTATGACCACCTCCTTGCTTCTAATCCCTTCTCTCAGCTCTTATACCTGCATGTAGCAGTCATGTGGGGGTCCTGACCACTGAAGAACAAGGGGACAGACAAAGTAGAGAGAGCAACAGTCTGTAATTTTAGAACTACAATGTGCTATAGACAGTGAGTGCAGAAACAAGGAGGTGGCCATAATGTTATGCTTGAATTGATCAGAAAGACTGCTAATATAAGATAATACAAATGTAAAAATAACATCAGCTAATTTCCCAGTTCACCTAACTGTGAAAAGCATCACTTCAAATGGTTCGTTTAAGATCTTAAACCAAATGGTTGGCTTAAGAATGTTAACACAACTCACGATTCTTCCATTTAACCTTTAATAAAATATTGTTATATTTATTTGCTGACAACCTCAGAGAAACATGATCTACCCAAATGAAAAAATGTCAAATCCCAGCATCAGTAGGTTACTGTGAAGCCAACAATGCAAGTATTGACATCTGTATTATGGAAATTTATGTACCAATTTGGGGAAATTTTACCTAATATTCAATGTTTGTCAAGACACTTTCAGGGTTATTTAGAAAATCTACATCCGATGCATGCTTTAAAGTCCCAATCGCTATGCTGCGCTGCGGCTCAAAGCACAGTCTCGCTCACGAGCCCATGCAGACACTGCCACTTGGGGGACAGGGCACTGTTTTAGACTTCATTCTTACAAGAACTTTGATGCTGAATGTCTTGAACTGAATATATATGGGTGGAGTGAAGCATTGCCTTCATTGAGAACCGACATTTATTAAAAGTATACAAAAAACACAATATCTGACTCTCCAGATAAACCCCGAACACCTACCCAAGGAACGCACAGATGAATAGCTAAACATTCGGTCCAGACCCAGTTGCCACATACGCACATCGCATTTGTTTAATTCCCCATAATTTCATGAGCTCAATTAAGCATTAAAAGTCAAAATACTGACACAGGCCTTTCATCAAGAACTGTGTTTTAGAACTTGCAAATAAAAATAATAAATAATAATAAAACTATACATTTATTCCCTTTAAACAAAAGTTATTTTAATTTCCCTTGCAGAGAAAAAGTTTCTTGTGACAGTATAATGAAGATACATGCGTTTACAAATCTGTTTCAAACCAAGTCTCATACACATCACACAATTACACACTGTACACTCATAGCCAGCTTGTGTTGGTATCTGCTGCAGCAATCCACTAGCAGAAGAGCAGACTTCAGATGAAGTCTAAGAAACTTGGTTTCCACTTTAAGGTTAAGGTGAAGATTGTCTTCACCTCATTCTACTGAGCCACAGGGTCCCAATGATAAGCCAAAGAGAACGAGAGACGTGATGATGACCACAGACCATGCTGAGACTAGACTTGGTAGTGGAGTCGCACCTTTTTTTCTTTTTTTTTTCTTTAATTACTGCACATGGTGCAGTTACAGTCATAGTGCAATTACTGCACTGGTGGCTTAATGCCATACAAAGGTCTATATCTGGTATGGAGGTGGGATCATGGTCCCATCTGTGAAAAAGAAAAGGCAGATCTACTAAGGGCAGTTTCCAACTTTAATTTGGCAGGTCAGAGAGGCCAGAGACAGGAAACGAACAGTGATCCCTCAAGTGAAATCTTAACTTGTGCTCTATGGAGAGAGAGGGGTAAGATCCTTACCTTGGCATAAGCAGAGAGGGCAAGAACAAGAGAAAAGGAGGACAGCAGAGATAATTTAACAAAAAAATAAATAAATAAAAAATCATCAGCAAACTGAGCCTTACTCTTTAAGACTTGGCTCTAAATGCTCTAAAGGACACATTGATGTCAAAACTGACATGTCCTGTCCTCAAGATGAACTGAAAATGGAAAGAAGCTACCTACATCAGTAATTACTAATGGGAAACTGCAGGGAACAACTCTTCTTCTAAAGAAATTATAAAAAATTGGAGTTTCTAGTTTAAAATGCTGTGCTGAGCTGACAGTGCTGTCATAGTTTATTTTCTAATCGTAGGCAGATTAGAAAAAACAGTGAAATTCATGTCATGCTAACATTAGCCTTATTACACACACACACACAAAATAAATAGTCATTATAAAATTTCTTTCCGAGTTGCCCACAACAAATTCCCATTCATTTCAAAGGGATTCACAGATATATATATATATATTTTTTTTTATAAAGCGTGCCAAACTGGCGGAGCATGTTTAAGTCAGTTATGATAAACTATGGAAAAAGAGAACCACACAAAATAAATAAATAAAAAAACAAACAAACAACCCCACACACCAACACTTTTGTTGTGAGTAGGCCTACTTCTCAAAATAAATCAGTAAATGCAAACTCTAGTGTGTTTTAGAGATTCTCCATACTCCATTTTCTTGTTTTCACGTGGCCATGGAGAGGTATCTGTGCTGAAGCTACAGTCGAGCCTTAGGGAGCAGGGCTGAAGAGAGGCTAACCAAGAGAGGCAGCGTGGCATGAATATTTGATTGCAGGCGTGTGGAGAAAGCATCAAATATGAAGCGCAGCCTTTACACCAAGCCACAGCCACCACTCCAGCTGAGGGCACCAGCTCTCCTCTCAGCATTTCCAAACAAGGGCTCTTCAATGTGCTCAGTCTAACAGGATTTCACCGTTTACCATGGCCACACATTTAAATATTTGATTGCAGGTGTATGTAGGCCGCATCAAATACGAAGCTTAGCATTTTGCAGAAAGCAACAGCCACCACTACACTCAAATGAGAAGTTGCTTTTTCAAACTGCCTGGTTCCGTTTTAATTGGATATTCGAACATGTTTCAAATGATCAAATGGGGCTTTTCACACTAAAACATGCTCAGGCCTTGCATCCTAATAAGGCTCATTCAGTCATGTGCAATTTTTTTTGACCACTCCTGGTCAGATTACATTTTCTGTTGATTTACTAAGTGGCAATAAGGTAAAACATACTCTATATTGAACAAAGATTTCTAAAAATGCAGATTTTCTATTCATATATTCTTGGTTACACAGCTTGAAAACAAAGCATAAGATAACAAAACGGACCATCACTTAACCACAAACATAATATATGTATGTTTTCTTCCCCCAATATAGAGAATTCAGTAAATTAAAAATTGCAGACCTGTGTCCTCTGAAGAGGATATCTGCTTATTTTCATTCAAATCATCAATAAAAAAAAAATGTAATTTGACAGGGGCAAACCTGACCATATGTACAAATATCAGTGTCAGTGGTAACACCTACCAACACCACAGTCTAAAGTTGGTCCAAAAAATGGTATATTCCAAGGTAGCCTGTGCACCAGAAACATGCACAAGTTGCAATATATCAACCCACCCCTAACCCACCCCTGGTTAGTGAACATGCGTTAGTCCAGTCGCCCATGCAGCATTCTGTACAGCAGCAGGCAGCCTGTTTCATTCCCACTTTTAGGGTGAACTCCACAATCTCAAACAAATACAGAGGGACAGGAAAGAGAAAAGAGAGAACAAGGCTAAACATTAAAAGAATGATGGTTACTGGACAGACAGGTGAAACTGGAACAAAGATACACATGAAAAAGATGATTTTGGAATGGAGACTGATGAAGAGAGATGACGAGACATGTAATAAAGATGGTTGCTCAGCAGTACTTCAATAAGATGGGGAGTATAACTCCGTTGACAATTACAGCTGACAGAGAATGACACCAATGAGCTGCTGGATGGGACAACAGAGGAGGTGAAGCTGAAATGAAGGGAGAGAAACTGAAAAGTGCAGCGTAAGACAAACAAAGGGGTGAAGTGAGACACAGGAAGAAGAGGGAGGTAAAGATGAGTAATTGTGAGTGGCACATGCTTTTAGCCCCATGCAGTGTGGGAAATGATAAATGTGGTTGAGAACGCAAACAACATACACTGGAAAAGAAAGGATAGGAGTATGGAAAATCATATCAGATAAAGGTAACTAAAGAGGGCAGTACTAAGACCAGAGGTGGGTGAATACACAGATAGAGGAAAAAGAAACAGTCAAGATAAGGGAAAAAAGTTAAACAGGGGAAAGTTAAGGAGAGGATGGAGCAGGGTGGAATAAAAGAAAAGGGGAGAGTTTGTGAAAAAGAGGACAGGGGGAGGAGAAAATGCCCCCCAGGGGGCTCTGCTACCTTGTTCCACCAGCCCTGCCGTGGTGCCTGCTGCTGCAGCAACAGCAGCAGCGGCGGCACTGACCGAGGCCGGAGCCGTGGTCTGCCTGCTACCCACTGATACAAAGGCACAAACGCACACAAAGTGAGAGAGAGGGAAACAGAAAGAGAGAGAGAGAGCACAAGGAGGAGAAAATTGTTTATTAGTCTAAGATCGTAGATGAAAAGAGGCTCTAACTGCTTTTCTTAGGGAGACCATGTCAAAATGATCCCCATTGAACTAAGTGGCAAACCTGTCATATCAGATGTTCATTTCTAAAGCTCAAGAGAACATCACACAGAATGAGTGTCAAACACAAACATATTCCTTGAAAACTGACACACAACAGTACCACATAAGGACAAGGAGGGACCAAGAGAAGTAAACAACAACTCCTTAAACTGTGTCCAATGGTGTATCAAATACGTCTGTCAGGATTAATAAAAAAAATAAAAAATAATAACACACACACACACAGACAGACTGGGGATCTTGACACATCGCCAAAAAAAAAAACAGGACAGCCCACTGGGATCTGGAAGATTAACATAAAGCAGACTGTGCTAACATGGTCTAACACACTTACCAGAAAAATTCCGTGACACTAGCATTGTAGTCAGGATAGCTCCCTGCAAAGAAACAGAGGAACTAAGGATAAAGGGGAAAAAGAAAGAAAGAAAAAAAAACCCAGAATGCCAGACAAAACATTAAGGGATTAATATGAGACATGCACCTTAAGTTTCCTCCTGGCATTGAACTTCTTCAGACACTCTACTGTCTCTTGTCTGTGCATCATGGAGGCCACTGTAGAGCGTTGCTATGGAGGGAGTAATAAAAAAAAAGAATTCTAAGATAACTGTGAGTATGAAGTTTTTGTGGGAGTACATATATTAAAGTAGAGATAACGTGTCACTTTTGTCCATGTGTACTTACGCAGACCCATGGGTGTTTGAGGGCCTCTTGTGCAGTAATTCTCTTAGCTGGGTTAATGGTCAACATCTGGTTGATGAGGTTTTTGGCTTCTGGAGTGACTGTGTCCCACTCTGGAGATGGAAACTACCACAAACAACAAAGAATTACCAAATGCACACCCAATGCTCCGTGAATTAAAAAAGTACAAAATTAAGCACAACCAGTTCTGACATCACTTTGCCCAAAACTGACCAGACCATATTATCATCAGGGTTTAAGTCCTAAACTTACCCAAGCTTTCCATATGCTTCCTATAAACCTACCCAAAAAGGTACATTACCCAAATTGCCAATTGTATAATCCCAAAGCTTTATTTCTTATGATAAAATAGAAATGGTATATTCAAAACAAATTAAATATGAGCATTCTTTTTTGCAGGTCAACTGTCAGATTGTGAATCAATTCATGTTTTTATGACCCATGTATCCATTTTCTCATAGGTGTGGGCGTAGTGGACCTTGGTGCCAAAACCTTACTGAGACTGGGTCTCTCCAGAATGGCAGGTTAAAATGTCTTAAGGTAATGAAAGTAAGGAAAGAATAAAAGGAAGCAGAGTACTTGAAATTATTTATCAGGCCAAAGTGCGAGGCAGGCAATGAATGCTTGAACATGAAATTTGAACTGATATATATTTGGGAAACAACATACATACCCAGCTGAACCTCATGGGACATAACCTCCCCTTGTCAGCTTTAGAGAAATATTTTAAGCTATAGCTTTTTCAAGATGTGATTTTATATCTCTGCAGTTAAACAATGCTCTGATGTGACAATGCCATTTGTGCAGATACTCTTCTCACATGGAAGACTTGGAAGTTGTGTTGTTTTGGCTTCATGTGGAGACAGGATTAAGCCTTAGAATATCCCTCTGCCCTTGTGATAGGGGAGCAGCAACATTGCTTGAATTACTAAGCTGCCACCTACTACCTTAGTCTACCTCATCTTTTTCTCAGAGCAGAACTACTGAGTTCCTATCACTGGATGAGGTAAACTCACTTGCCATGGACTTGGATCAGACCCATCATGATCGTCGATCAAAACCTACTCATGGTACTACAACTGGATTCTACCAATGACAACTGTGTTTGCATTAAAACAGCTACCGACCATAGCAGAATCTGACTATTTGATCAAGAGGGCATCTCTGGTCAATGTGTTGTTTTTCCTGAAGAATATCTTCCATTTCAACCTACACTGTCTGGGCACTGTACAGAGGCACAGATGATGCTTTTACATTTTCTGTTCCAAAGAATTTTGCTCCTTGCTTTTCTACAAGTCACATCAAAGAGTCTGCTTAAATCTGCTGTCATGGAGATGGATTCTGGAACTCCTTGATGCAGACCTTCCAGCATTAGGTTATACTGCCTGAAATGGTGAAAGGCTCAGGACTATTGAGGCTTTTTCAACAGCAGTTTTGCTGCTAGCTACTGAAACAGGCACCTGAAAATTATTATTGTTAGCGGTCAGGTCAAGGCCTGAAACCCTCTCTACAATAGTTGACTTGAGCTTTGCCAAGACAACAAAGGCTGTCCTACAGAACGCTTAAGGTCAATTCAGTTCATAGACCACATCTCCAGACTCATTATGCCCTTATTCACCTCCACATAGTAAAGCGTTGCCTCTTTCCCAGCATCATGCTGGGATGTTGCCTGGTATGCCTCATGCTCCTATGCGTACTACCCAGAATGACATCAGTTTCACTGCTCTTGGCTTTGGGCCTGTTGCAACTACATCAGTTCCAAATGTGGCTGGATAGATTCCATCTACAGTCAGTAAAAAAGAAACACTGCATGATGACATTTACATTTCAACATATGGCAACTATAGTATCTTAAAAATTAAATGCACTTTTCAATGTGCCTCTCGGCCTGCTCCTCTCACAACAATGATCACCACCGATGAATTTTCAACAGACCTCAGGAATGTTTGGCACTAGCTTGGCATCAGTGAGAAGTAGCAAACATCACTGATACAACAGCACAAACATTGTGTGTTCCTCATAGAACATTAACCCTAGGGCTTTAGAGTACATCACAATTTCTGGGAATCCACAGTCAGTCACAGCACGATGCTCAAATTTCGTTGCTTGTGTTACTCAGAATGGTGCAATTTCAAAGTGCCTTCAACAATACCATTGATCAAAATTAGCTGCTGTTTTCTTTATACAACCAGAGAAAGTGTCGCTTCTTAGAAACATTATAAAACTTGCAGAATCAGTATACAACTTATTGAATGCCCTTGTATATTAAACATATCTGCTGTAAGGCTCCTGTTATCTCCAAATCTATTTCATCCCCTTATTTAGCTAGCATTTGGGACCTTTACTTCACATCAGATACATACTATGTTTTGATATGTTGCATCTCCACTGCGTTCTGTGGTAGTTATGAATATATCAGTGACTTTTAGAGGAAGTCAACCATGTGTGAGGTATGAGTAGGATACTGATTACCTCCCACTAGGTATAAAATATTTATCCTCTCCCTAAACAGTGACACAGCCTGTCTATGGGAAAAATGACATGAAGGAATAAGTACAGAATGAAAATGTACACTTGAGCATAGAGGAGAAAGAATGATGGAGAGAAAAGTATAAGACAGAGGGAGGATTTGACTAATGTGTTAAGGAAGGAACTTAAGATGTGAGGGGGGAAAGATGACAAGCAAAGTATTGAGGGAAATAAAGAAGACACATAAGAAAGAGCTCAAGAGATAGAGAAAGGGAAAAGGACTATAACTCACATCGTAAGCTCCAGCTTTAATCTGCTGGTAGAGTTTGTGCTGGTCTTCATCCCAGAATGGAGGATAACCAACCAGCAGAATGTAGAGAATCACACCTGACACACACAGACACAAAGTACTGACTTTCTCTTGCGTTTGTACGAGTATGTCGCTCTTTTAGGAGTGTATGTGTGTGTGCTTTATTTACCACAGGCCCAGATGTCTACAGGTTTTCCATATGCCTCCTTCCTCAAAACCTCAGGGGACAGATACCCTGGTGTCCCTGCAAAACCTGCATAAAACAGAAACATAGTTATAATAATACTCTGCCATTATAAATGTTTAGAATACATAGTCAAAGTGATAAAACATATTCTGTGGACTACGTAAACAGTGGTTCTTATAAATAAAGCTAGGAGTTGTGTGTTAAAGATTGCTTTCATAGTAGCATATAGCCTTTCCTTTAAGGCCTTGACTGGAAACAGCTGAAATTGGGGAAAACAAGGTGGGGCACAATCTACAGCATAATGAATTTTATAAATAACTATCCGAGCAAGATCAACATTTTTATAAACAAACTACAAATCTCTGCTACTTAAAAAGTATATTGTTACTAGAACTCAACATTTATGAGCAATTCCATTAAAATTGAGCACAAATCACTTACTCTGCAGTCAGGATAGGATAGGTACATAATATAGGCCTACAATGGAGGGGCCATGCAAATATGGCAAATTTTATTTTCACCACATAAGCACAATAAACATTTTACAAATCATGAAGAGATGAACCCAGCTGTGCTAAACTTCAATATGAACATTGCTCTGTATACAATTGAAAGGAAGATGATCAAAACTGTATACTGCAATTGTCCTGATATACAAGACTGAAAAGTATTAGAATTATAATATAAAACAGGTCTTGAGGGAGAATTAATGCCTGAGTGCTCTTTGTTTTAGCTGTTTTTCTTTTAACCTACATAAAAACAACAACAATACTTTTTTTTTTTTTTTTTAAATGTCCTAACAGGGAAAGATGAAGGGCATGCAGCAATTAACTGAATGAAAAACTAGTAAGTCTAGTACTCTTAAATGTGAAATGTATAAAACATGATACTACTGTGGTTCTACTGCTGTTACATACCAAACCATGCCTGCTGATCTCCCTGCACCTCGATGGCCAAACCAAAATCAGCCAGTTTCACGGCGGCATTCTTACACTTGCTGGCCAGGAGCAGGTTCTCTGGCTGGATGAGGAGCAGGCAGGACATTACTACTTCCACAAAAACACAGCATGCACACAAACATATACACTTACAGAAATATTAAACAAAGTGCCAGGCACACTGTACATGCAAACGAACACACACATATTGCTCACAGCTATATGTACAAATGCAAAACACATACACAACCACATCCCACATCTTCATTATATTAAATTTGTTAAGACAAACATACCAGCACCAACCCTGGCAAGTTAACATCATGCATTTTTATAAGACCAAACTTAGTTTCAGCAAGATAAATATATAGGTAATTACACTTCATTAAACACAAAGGAAATTACTGAAGTACTAAATCTATAGGTTTGATTTCATCAAAACAGTCTCATTTCACCCAACTGCCATCCTGAAACCCAGACTGAAGAAAATCAAGGGTAATCAAACATAATGATAATAATACAATAGGGCAAACTGCAGATAACATTCACAGGTAAATCAGACTATGTGCTTTTCCAAAGAAAGGAGCCAATCTTGCCAAATACATGAACTTATTTAGCCTAGTAAATGTTTCTCATTGTTACAGATCATCAAAAGCAGGATCAACAAATATCTAAAATAAAAACCAAATAGCTAATCTGTATATATTTTTGTCTTCTTGTAATGTTATATAATGAATTTTAAAACTGAGACCTATTTTTTTTTTATCATAACATAACATCTTTATAAAATAATTAAGATTTTCTTTCTACTGATTCTGCTTTTACTATTCAATATTTCAAGAATTTTCCCCCCTCAGCCTAAACTGTGATTTCAAGATGGCAGTACAGTGAAAAGGAGTGTGATAAATATATCAGTTACTAAATAAATTGCACGTATTTCATGTCTAATCATTGTGCAAAAGTAACAGTTGATATTAACTTGGGAAAACGCAGGGAAAAATCATAAAACAAATACTACCCAAATAATACAATTTCACCAACTCTCTTTAAAAACGTTGGAAGTGTATTTCAAGAACAAAAAGATTTGCTTAAGCTCACATTACAAATATCTGTGTGCTCCTGCCAGATGACCCAGATTAACTAGCCTCATTACTCTCTGTCACTAACAGATACTAATAATGTGCTATACCCCATAGGACTTCCTATTATTCTGAATACACACACACACACACACACACTATCATATAACTAACAAAGACGTTATAGAGCTCTAACAAAACAAAGCACACAAGCCCTTTAGCAAAGACAGCGACAGCACTGCAGTTTGAATATGGCACATACATCTCTTTCCTGCATTGCAGGGGTTTGTGACACTGCAATCAACCTTCATCTATCTCTCACTCTTGTACACTGTTCATAGGCACTAGAGAATGTTCTACATCACTATGCAAGGTGAACAAATTACTGCAGAAATGTGCAGATATTCAGCGGTGAAATATATTACATATGTAACCTTTTCCTTTTACCAGACTTCTCCCAAATGTAGGACACAAACAGAATTCCACCTGCTCCTTACTTGTGAATCACTGACACTGTTCACATATAACCTTCCATTGACTGTAATTCAGTGTGTGACATCACTACGATTCAAGTCACTTCTAACATCTACTGATATCACTATAACCCCATTCACTTCAGGCTACCATGGACTCTGTAGTTCCTTATATGAAAACACATCGAACACACCTGTTCAGTTCTAATATCCACAGACTCTGTAACTTGGTTTATGACATTCTATCCATCTGGTCATTCAGAAATTTCTTTTGAGGCAACTGAATGACGGTGTTTTGTTTCCCGGCAATAACACAATGCCTCATTTGTAGTGGTCTGGAGCGTATGTGCTTATGTTTCTAACAAAAGGAAGCATGAGCATCTAGGATTTTTAGCCTGATTGCAATTATTTAAGCCAATTGCTGAAATTTCAGCAATTATTTTCCACAGTTGTTAGCTTTAATATGTTCAGGTCACACGTTGGGTTTGTTTTTTCACTGTTTTTCATAAAGAGAGTTTATGAGCCAGATCAGGACGATTTAAGCTTGTACATTAATAGTGACTGCACTATTTCCATGTTCACTTAAATCTTACGTCGACTCTGTCAATCTCTCTGTGACGTCACTACTATTCCAAACCCTGAAATCAAGATTCGCTAGCCTGTTCTTCCTTTACTCACCCGGGTGTAGTCATATCTCAAGGTTAATAATCAGTCTCATTTCTGAGAGAAACTTGCCAACACTGCAGAGTGCCAGAACGCAGAGAGATAATTTAAGTCTTAAAGCTAGATTGTGGGAGGAATTTTGATGAATAGCATAGCTTTAAAAAAGCTCCTTCTTTACAATGTGTAGTTTCTGCACTAACCTGCACCACTACCCAATTTCCTTTCACACCTACATGTACAAGACACACACAACAAAAGACACAAACACGCACACAGGAACAGCTTGTGGCAAAAAGACCATCGACTGCACTCAAAACACACACAAGTTCACAACCTGCTGAGCTGCCTGAGTTGATTTAAGTGGGTTAAGGTTGCCTTGACTGAGATTAGTTCAGAAAGGTCTATTACGCTCTGTATGTGTTTTTGTGCGTGTGTGTAAGAAAAGGGAAAAAGGTCCTGCTGTGGGCTGAGAGAGCTCTCCATGGGGGTTAATATGCTACTGCGAGTGCATGTGTGTGTGTATGGTTCAGAGGGCTCTCAGTCCTGTACAGACTGCTGCATTCCTGCTCTGGAAGAGTGGGAATTATAGACCTCCATTCAAAAGGGCACACCAATTTAGGCAGATGTCAATATGGTGGTTCTACACACAGGAGACCCCGCTGACCTACTAAACAATAACACAGCACATGTCAACTTCATGTGTTTCTGTTAGGGATGAACCAACATGGATTTTATGGGTAAATAATTATAAGCAATATTTAACCCTTTGTTCTGGCCAGTATCTCGTAATTTTTTTAAGATTCACGCTGGGGGAAAAAAGTCAACAAAACTGTTATATCAAGTAATGGGTTATATTTATCTGATGTATTCCCACTTTTAAAACAATTAGAATAATAAACAACTAACAAAACCTTTAGCTCTCCAACAAACACCTTGAACTGCAGTTCAAAAGAGGTCTTTTTCAATTTTGACTGGGGAAGATGGCAATTATTAGAAAATGTTCCATCAAAAGGGGGTCTTCCTAGTCTATATAAAGGAAAAAACACAATCTAAAGAGTACTGTGGAAGCAACAGATGAAGTTATATATTTTTTAAATTTTCCTTCGGCAGCAGTTCTTAATGCTATTAACCACTGAAGTGTTATACAATGAAAAATATTATTGTACAAACGTTTTTTGCATCCCGAACAAACTTAAAGAAATATGTTTTGAGAAATTTAAACAGGTAACAATCGGACAAATGTGGAACAAGGCCACACAAACAAACTCACTAAAGACAGGACAAAAATACCCCCTTTCACACATGAACGGTAATCCAGAACTATTCCGAACATTACCTGGAGAGCTGACAAATTTATCCCTAAAAGCTGTACCGGACTTTATATTGCCAGTCCCCCAGTACACATTCTGGGTAATGTCCAAGTGAGCCCATGTGAGAATAGAGCTGGTAAGATTCTGGAGAATTCAGTGAATTCATGCCGTGCCTGCTCAGACATCGCCCCATGCCTGAACCATGCAGAAGTTTTCCAGCTATGAGAACACGTCTCCGGCTGGTTGCTACGTGTGAAAGGGCAGCACTAATCATCTTCACATGAATTCCTAAAAATGTCCAGAGAATCCGGCTTGGACATTTTCAATAGTTCATGTGAAAAGGGCTAATTTACATCCCAGTAAAACATAAGGTCTTCCAAATGAGGTTTACTAATCTTCCAATACATGTCCTCTAGGCAGGATCCTAGTTTGCCTAAATCTACGGAACTTCGGATCAAAGTTACTTCACAACAAACTTCTCTAAATGACTCTTTCCAGAAACAGACTGGAAATAACTGTACCATTCACTCTAATCTGGCATTAAAAAGAAATAAGTATCCTAAGCATCATTAGGATTAGACCATTTACATACAACCCCAACACACTACCATGAATTTAAATGAAGAACAGACTAACTAACAAAAAAGGGGCATTTTCTAGAAAAACATTCAAATGTCAGCAAGGGTCTATGGTCACAGTGGTGCAATCTCTACACTGACTCCTTCTCAGCACTTGGTTTTACACTTCCATCAGAATGAAGAGAGGTTTGGGTTTTGAATGATGGATATAAATATATAAATTAATAAAAATTCACAAGCCACGAATACATTCTAAAAGTGAGTGCATAGGATACATTATGAAAGTATTTTGAACATATCCAAAAATCTGTAGATACATGCTCATACCAAATCCTTCAGAAACCATTCAAGGCTAATGCCGAATGTGTCTATTTCAACTATATTAATTTCACCATTATTGGGCTGTATTCGTATTATTACGATCTAGTCTTTGCTTTAATAGATTAAGTTTATTTGTTGAGTGTTGTTCTACCTTCCAGCTTCTATTCATCAGGAAAACCTTCCATGTATATGTTGGGACATTGCATCAAGATCTGATTGCACTGAGCAACAAGAAAATGCGTGTGGTCAGGTACTGATTGTAGATAATTAGTTCTCAATCACAAATTATACTCTAAATAATCACAAATATATTGAATGTAGTTCCACCAGTCCAAATAACACAGTTCCAGCGTTTCCCTGGGATGGAGACCTTGGTGTTTGCTCTTGAAGATACCCATCTATCTGCAATGCTTTTCTTTAGAGGTTATACAGTCAGAAAGTGCACAGATGAGACTCTGAGTCAGCAGTGGGTGTGTTTTTAAAGAGTGTCTGAATACTTTTGGACAAGTATTGTGTGGTCTACTCTTTACGAAGTCTTTTTTTCTTGGCTACGTATTTACAATTATTTAAAAAGTCTATACACCACAGCTGCTTTAGTCTTACCTTACAAGCTACATAAAACCTCCAAAATCTTTTGCTTAGTTCACAAAGTGATAGCTACATTTCTACTGCCCACATGACACATATCAGACACCTGTATAATCCCAAACAGAAACACATTCATACCCCACACACTGCTCAACAGATAAATGACATGACACCTGTCACTCACCTTCAGGTCTCGGTGCACCACGCCCATTTGATGGCAGTGAAGCACCGCCTCCAGGATCTGCTGGATGCAATGACTGCATGCAAACACCAGGGGGCGCATGTTAGTCTGAGCAGCGCTACAGTCCCGTGCACAGGCCAGGAGTGGGGTTGGGGTGGGATAAGGAGACTTGTGGCAGGAAAGAAATTGTGGGGGGTGGATGACATCTCTAAAGACATGAGTTCTTGCCTCCCCCTCCCCTCAATTAGAGCAAGAAACACATCAGTGGCAAAACCAGCTTCAGTAAGCACAAGTGTATTTTAGAGGACTTTTCAACCTTGACGCCTATTAGTGTAGTAATAGAAAATTACCTATGGTTCAGCAAGCACTGAGATTCTTTCAGGATCTGCTATGGTGCTATATATTTATAGTGATGAGCCCATATTTGTCTAAGGTTTGAAACTGCTCCAGTAAAAACTTACCACAGAGACTTTACTCACTGTCTTGTGCACTTGGAAAAAACCCTGTGACTAGTCAGTCAAAATAAATAAATAATATATTGTCGCTGTCCAATCAAAAACATGTATCTCCATTTCTGTCAATTTTTAGTTTACTACAACCATTCAAACGCAGCAGCTGTCATTAACATTGTGTGAAAATGTCATGAATGAACCAATAGAAATGCTCCAGAATTACTTCAAAAATATTTTTTTTTACACTCACCTTTACTTTCCATTGAAAGTTTGAAAGGTGGTTTGTTCCTTCTCCATTTTGGGAGATACATATTTTAACAGAAAGCTGCATTTTGCCAATGATGTGCATTCGTGTCATCAGGTAGCATTATCAAAAGTCATACAAACGAAACCAAAATCACCTAGAGAGTGGACTGACTGTGTAACATCTATAATGCTTCTGTAGATTTCAATTGCTTGAGCTGTGCTACGGAGTTAGTGAAGGCTAGGGAGATAGGGCAGTGTGCCTATGGAGAGCTCTGATAATTCATTAATTCTAATCTATCCTCTACACTTCTCCATATACAGATCAATAGGATCTAACTACTTTACAGAGTACTGCTGTATAGTTCAATACAGAAATCAGTTTAGCCAGGGACTCAGAATTTAGTAACAGAAGGTTTAACAGAACCACTGATTTACTAACCAGGAAAAGCACAAACACTGGGTGAGAACAGATTATTATCTGTCACTGTAACAGATGCTGTTGGTTACACAAAGAAAAAGGGTTGGAGAGATGAAATTTGGTACAGGGGAAAACACGTACGAAAATGGACAGGTTACCATATATCTATATATGACTGTATAGATATATCAATACAAAGACTGGAAACGGTCATGTGAAGTTCCTTTGCATGACTCTGTGTGTGTGTGTTTGTGTGTGGGAGGTTGTTTACATGCGCAGTGTGGGGCAGTAACAGCGCACACATGCATGTGAGCTGGTTGCTAGGAGACCACACTGTGTCGTCATGCGTCAGTATAGAGGGTGCTGTAGTGCTGGGGGTGCAGATTGTAGCTAGGTGAAATGTAGAGGGGTTTAAAAACAAAACAAAAAAAAAAGTTTCAAAAGCTCTTCGTTTTTGGGCAAAATTAAAATAATGTTGTTGTTAAAAAAACAACATATTTAACAGTGTCTACTATATATATATATATATATATATATATATATATAAATGCCTTTCATTTTAAACAAGTCTGTTCTGGGAAGCAAAGAAAAATATCACATTGCAGCAGTAAATTTACAGGACAGTAATTTGGAATAGGTGAGATTTTTAAACTATACATAAATTTGAAATAGACAACAATACATGCAGCATTTGTCTACATTAATTCCAGTAAATTCACAAAATCCTAATAATATACGCTCAAAGAAAATCTTTCAGAAACCAAAATATATGAACATGAATGAGGTTTTAAAAAGGTAGAGATAATGATGTCCAATGGTTTTATAGCCACATGCTTCCATCAATGTAATATAAACATTCATTCATTCATTCCTTGTCTGTAACCACTTATCAAGTTCAGGGTTGGGGTGGGTTTGGGGCCTACCCGGAATCACTGGGTGCAAGGTGGGAACACACAATCACACGCAGTACTGTGCAGAAGTCTTAGGCACCTAAGATATATCTATATATTTAAACTAATTCCTTCTCAGTAAGAGTGTTGCATGTATAAAGTTATATACAATCACAGTAAATACAAAAAAAAATAATAATATAAAACAAATTCCCCCATATTTTATTAAAAAAAAATGTTTTTTCCTATAAAGTAGTAAAGTGTGAAGGACAACCTTTAGATCAGATTCTCCTTGATTGCAGGAAATTGTTAACTAATGATTTTAAATAATGCGTGCTATTGATTTATTAACCACTAAAACTAGGTATTGGATGATAACTTCAAATAATACAGACTGCCATGAGGAGAGATTTGGAAGAGAGTTAAACCAACACATTCACACACACAATATCACATTCACTGGAATAATGTTGTTTGGTTTTATTCTAATGTCAGGTGTTATTTGTTGTTTGTTTGTTTTTTTTAGCAAATAAACACTTTCTGTTCAGACAAATAGCTTTTTAAATCTCAATCTCTGGTGCATAAAACTTTTGCACAGTACTGTATACTCACTCACAACTCTGGGCACTTGTGAGTCGCCAATCCACCTACCAACTTGTGTTTTTGGACCGTGGGAGGAAACTGGAGCACCCGGAGGAAACCAAGACACCGGAAGAACATACCAAACTCCTCAGTCCAGAGTGGGACTTGAACCCACAACATATGTTGTATATGTGCTCCAGTTTCCTCCCACGGTCCAAAAACACAAGTTGATATATATCTCGCTGGTCAAATAAAACATGTATTTATAATAGTAACTTTGCAGGGAAAGGAAAAAAAAAAAACTTCTAAACTTTTCAATGGAATCAATGTAAAATGAAGTTTAATGAAGTAATATTGGGGCATTTCTAATAGATCATTCGACATGAATTTTTTACACAATACGAAAGACAGCTGCTGTGTTTGAATAATGTAAGATTTTATATATAGGAGGGTGGGAGAGAGAGAGACAGAGAGACAGAGTCAGTCTCTGATTTACTTTGACTGGCATGGCACTAAAGACCAGAGCAGTAAATTAGAAGGCTGTCTCTTCCAATGCATAAATACTGCACAGGTCGTACCACACAACAAGTGTGTGTGTGTGTGTGTGTGTGTGTGAGAGAGAGTGAGAGAGGAAGACAAGAGCGAGGCAAAGGCAATGCATAACCAACATTTTTGAGCCATTTTTTCCACCACCCATGAACCCATAACCGTGAACCCATGTATGCTGATATGTGTGTAGTATGCAACCTATATAAAATGTTAATGGATAGGAATATAAGTGCTGTAAAACACATTTGGAATGTAACTGTACATACGGCATGTCCTAATTTCATGATGTGTAAGTGATTATGAACACATGAAAACGTGAATATGAGTGTGTGTGAGTGTATGTGTGTGTATATATGTGTGTGTCTGTCTGTCTTCTCTCTTCACCTCCCCCACTGTCAGCTGTTGAGTGCTGCGGCCTGCTGTGAGGAAAGTCTTTGGGGTGCTGCAGCAGGAGGACTGTTACAAATGTTACTGTGTCAGGCCTCAAGGCTGGTTCGTACCTACTGAGGACACAGAACAAGCGCACGGCCAAGGGGACGTAACTGCAGACAGAACAGCCGGAATCACTGTCCAGTGTGTTTGGCTGTAAATTGTCATGAACTTACATGTGCAATGTATTAGAATTTTATCTACAGAAACTATATTTCAAAAGAACAGGAGGTATGAAGCCAAAATTTAAAGAGGCCATATTCATGTTCTGAAACAGAGCGTGCCGCCCCACATGGTCATTTGAATAAGTAAAATGTTACTTTGCATTTTTATTAAGGAGAATGTTTATTTCTGCAAAACAAAATGTTTATTTGTAGTAAACAGGAATCCAACCTGCACAGGCAAATCACAATGGATTTGAAGTCCAGTGACACCTCAGCTTGGCCGTAAAAGTATGAGGTCACCAGGGACAGTGGTGTAAACAGAATGAACATAGAGCAAACCGAATGCCCCGGCACTACACCCATGCACCATGCCATGTCCACATGTAGATACGAACAGCATTTAACCTCCAGTGTTATTTTCTTTAATGAAAACTATGTCGAATATTTAGTTGATTACCTATTTTTCACTAGGAAAACTGGATGAGAACTAAATAAAAATTATCATTTGACAAAAATTGCACTTGTGATATAGCAGCAGATACAGCTTTGCACCATGTACCTGCAGTCGCTCGTATTAACTCGATCTGTAAGCAGCTTCTGGGTCTAAGCCTACCCGGAATCATTGGGCACAAGGCAGAAACACACCCTAGAGGGGGTGCCAGTCCTTCACAGGGCAACACACACTCACACATTCTTACCTATGGACACATTTGAGTAGCCAATCGACCTACTAATGTGTTTTTGGACCATGGGAGGAAAACGGAGCACTCGGAGGTAATGTTTATGTTTATATCATATTTATATCATACTCCACAGTTTTGAATCAAACAGAATGACATTCAAAGTATTCAGTACATATATCTATAAGCCAGTGTCAGAAAGGCTCTTTCATTTAAGTCATCCAAAGTGGGGTTTACAGCACACGTCTGTACATAAAAACGTGAATTATTGTGACAAATGGAGAGATGAACTCACTCCGTGAATGTGTGCGTGTGTCTCTCTCTCTGGTGTATTATAGTAATGTATAACACACACTCTTCTGCCCCAGCCACCAAATTATTCAACAGATAGCGAGGCAGAAGGATAGAGAGAGCATCTGCCACCCGCTTTGGAAGAAAGAGCTTACTGGAGTCTGCAAGCTGCTTTAATAATGGCAAATTCAGTCATTTTATTGCTGAGGTACTCAAGCTATTTTTATGATGCATAGTACTCAGCTTTGAAAATAAGCCAGCCTCCAAATAATTTAAAGATATTTATGAAGCTAGAATCTTTTTAATTGTGGTTATGTAAACGCAAAAGTACATTCTTCAGAACATTAATGCAACTTAAAGTTGGATTCTAATAAACAACACAATTATTTCCCCCCCACACAGTAAAAGAAAAGGGAAAATTACAAAACTAACTCAAAACAGAAAGTGGATTAAGGTAAATAATCAGTCTAAACCAAAACAAACTGACAGGTCTAAACACATTGACAAAAATTCAACACAAGTGCTGTGGTTAGGAAAAGCTGAACTGATGTACAGAATAAGGACACTGGGACTGGGTTTGGGGAGGCAGACGACGCAAGAACAAAAGCTCGTGATGCCACTGACAGTCTGACAGACAGGCAAGACCCACAGACGGACAGACAGAAAGGTGCAGGCAGTGACAGACAGACTGACAGGCAGAGAGGATGAGTGAGCTACATACTAACCTTCAGGTCCCTGTGCACTATGTCATGTTGGTGAATGTGATTGACACTGTCTAGAATCTGATGGATACAGTGACTGTGAAGACAAAAAACAAGGGAGAAAAAGAAGAGGGAAAGGAGATAGAGGGACAGGGGAGTGATGGGAGGGAAGGAATGAGTGCAAAGGAAAATAAAAAAAAATACATAATGGTGAGCAATGGTGACAAATCAAAATTACATAAAATGGAATGGAATTCAGTACAGTGGAACAGAATGCAATAAAAATGAGGATGAGCAGGAGGAATTGAACAGAGATCAGAGGTGCAGGGAGGATCAGAAGAATGGAGAGAAGAGTGAAAGAAAAGGAATGAATATACAAGGCAAAAAAGTGGAGGAGAAAAAAAAAGATAAGTGGAGGAGGTGAGGAGACAAAGCATTTTCAACATGATGAGACACAAAACCAACAACAGCACACAGCCTGACATGCTTACAACAGAGAGAGAGAGAGAGAGAATGCAAAATTTAGAGAGAGAATGCTAATACAGGAAGAAATGGTGGAGGAGGAAGATTGGAAGAGAAGATTTAAGTATTGTATGTGTGTGTTTGTGTCTCTAAGGCAGTAAGACATTCATAAAGGATTAAATGTGTAGTATGTGTGACAAATTACTGGAGCAGTGAAACAGCCTGCAGAAATATCTCTGTCATACACACACACACACAAAATACAACAGCAACCACATTGTGAATCCTCTGATTCCTAACTCATTAAATCTATGAGGAAAAACAGGATTATACTGAAGGTCCTGAGCTAAATCACACGCACACACACACACACACACACACACACACATACACACATTCTGACAATTGCAGAAGATAAGTTAAGGGCTGTTACGAGTACTTGTTTAAATCAGATTTGATTTATATTTCATAATTTGGCAGATATTTAGTGTTAAATATAACAAATGAGGCTACAAAGACTATTCAATATTTGATTCATCAGGCCATTTCAGTTCCATAATTACACTGTTTCAACAGTCTGACTGGAAGGTTTTGTTCATTGGCAGTGCCTTTAAAGAAAAGAATCTGTTCACTATTTCTGTCAAATGTTATTTTTATACTATTTGATATTTTTAAATGTTGATGTTGAAAATATTTGTAAAAATCAAATATACAATATTCACGATCCTAATAATAACCTAATGCCCATTCAAACTACAAGATCAGAGAACACAAATCACTATAATTACTCATACACACAGGCTTCGGTCCGTTCTTTAGCACACTGATGACAGAAACAAAGCCATGAGTGACACTGTTTGACAGAAAGAAAAATATACAAAAAAGAAAGAACGAAAAACAAAAAGACAGAACAAAACTAGAAGGAAGGAAAGAACAAAAGAAAGATCAAGACAAACTCAAAAAAAGTGGAGAAAAAGATGAAGTCCTAATTACAACAGTTAATTGGCGGCCTAGTTCTACCTCTCTCTGAGGACAGAGGACAAGAGAGAGAGAGTGAGAAAGAGAGACAAAGACAAAGAAGAATGGGCATAGAACGAAGAAAGACAGTGAAAGAGGGAAACAATGGGACGAAAAATATCTTACCTCACAGATTATTAAATTATACACTAAGAATTTCAAAATGATTTAATGTATTATTAAATCTCAAATTTCATCATGATCTGTTCTCATTCCAATTTTTCATTTTTTGCATGACATTTTCAGTAGGATACTGTATCCATTAATGTCACTGGAGGAACTGTTAACGCATTAGACACTAAGAAAAATATTCAATTTTTTTTTCGATGTTTCCATTTGAAAATAGACATTAGAAGCATACACCAAACATTATAAAATAAATCATCACCCTCAGATTTAAACTTATACTGAGGGTCGGAATTTGTGATCTATTGGTGGAACACAGCTGTCTGACTGAAATTATCCTGTGGCATTAAGCACTACGTTATTTAATACTCGCAAAACACCTGCACGTGTAACTACAGTACACATTTACATGCACATAACGGACCAACTGGGCTCTAGCTCAATCTAAGAAGTGGGACAAAACCTAGATATTTAATTGAGTAAATAAATAGCGAATAGTCTTAAAATAAACATTTTATAGATATAAAATTGTTTTTATAAATAAAACATTTTTATAGATGTGCTGGGGAAAAAAATAAATAAGTAAAAAAAAAAAATCGCACAAGGCTTATCCAAGGCAAAGCACTTGTTGTTCATACATTTATATCACTTTCAATATGCTGTGTTCTAGCCATGAAATGAAATAATGTAATTCTAGACCAGAACAGGACTCGGAGTAGGGGTCAGCCCCACACGGGGATTGTAAAGGTATACTCACACTTTGCCTGACTGCACTGTACCCTGCTGAAGCATGATCGTCCCCCTTTCACAAACCCCCGCTCGTCTCCACTCACATTACACGTAATGTTCAGGGCCTGTGCAAGCATCACCCTGCAGCTTTCTGTTTAGAATAAAGATGCCTTTTGCACAGCACAACGGAATCCATGATTGTACATATGTTGTGGCTTGTTTGGAATCTTTTTATATATTTGTTTATTTATTTTTTTGGGCCAGTGATTCTCACATGCCTTATAGATTTCTCAATTATGCAGTGCAGTGATTTTCTGTTAGTTGTACAGCAAGCAGACACATGGTCCTAAAATTTACTAAATTCTTGTGTGTTGTATTCAGTTCTTCCTGCTAGGGGGGGGTGATACGGCCCTAAATAATATCACTATATTTCAGGGTATTTTGGTGATAAAGATATTCTTGGCGATATGAAAAACACTGAAAAATATTTTAATAAATTCAAGAGCACACTAATGTAACAAAATAAATGTTTTATTAATATTAATTATATTCAGTTACTTATTTAAATAATATTAATAATATTTTTAGTATGAATAAAATAAAAACATTTAAAACAGCCAAACAACAAATGTGTATAACATTTGCTTATTTTGTAAAAAACTTTAACTTTTGCTGTTCATTTTGCTGTACAGTGGTCACTGACACCACGGTCATGTTCTGTGCCTGGGCACAGTTAGCAATCACACTGTACTGTGTACCATACCTCAGTCTACCTCTCCAGTGAGCCCGGGCACAGATCAACATACCGTTCCCCAGTCACGGTACCAAGTGAACACTTGTGCTATATGAACTGGACTTTGGGGCTCAAACATGCTTGCCCATGGTACAGATTACATAGTGTGTGCACACCCTAAAATAATTTCCACAACAACAATGACATCGCTCTGCAGGCATTTCAGAACACAAAATTTATCTCTTCTGAAATTTCTCCTTTACTGACCATTACAAGAATGACTGAAAATCTGGAGGCAATTATTTTTGTATTATTTATATCTCACATGTACAGTTTAATAAAATCACAATATAAACCTGGGAATGTGTGTCGTTACACACGTAAAGATAAATCTATCTGTGCTGTTTACAGCAATATGTCCTATTAAGAATAGCATTTATTTTTTTGCTAATATTGAACCATTGATAAATATGCTTATAAGTGCTGATATTGTCTAAGTCGTATGCACTGCTGCCAGACTATGGTGCACATTAAATCTTTTGATGTGAAGTGGGTTGTAACAAATCAACCAGCCAACTTAGCCTGTTACATGATACTCAACACCACACACACCCAGAGTCTAGTGTCAGCTATACTGGACAGTTGTCAAAATGAGGTTCTTAAAAGAAGACTGAAAAAGCAAAGTCAAGAAAGACAGACAGAAGCTTCACCCACACACAGTACTAATAAAACATTGACACACTCATAAACATAATAAACATAAATAGAGTATAGTTTTAGTATTCATTCACACCCACCCACCATAAATATATATACATATATGTATTATGTCTCTGAAAATGCCAATAGATAAATATATAAAATATAAAAATCGGGGCTACAGCCACTGGTCTTTGTGTTAGCTTTGTCATTACAAATGTAGTTAAATTTATAAAAATCAAATTACAGTATCCCAGCATAATGAGCAAACATCATTTCTTCTGGAGACGTTTTCCCAAATCTGACATGGATCCAATACAGATATAGTGGAGCATATTTAATTAACACCCCATCTAGTATAGCGTGTGCCTTATTGACCATCACAAAGCATGCCACTGATTCACTAACATAATTATTGTTTGCAGGATAACATAACACAAAAAAAGTATTTAGTAAGTTATGCATGTAATCTAGGGTAGTATACAGCCTAAATATGCCTGTTCTCCAAGGGACTCCTTTGCATATACTCCCCACCACACACACGGCCCACAATCATACAACATGCTGTGAGGCTGTACAAGCTTGTTTTCTAGCATCATGGTGAAGATGCATGGCTGTTTCCAACATACTGCACTAAACAGGTTCAAGTGTTCACTTGCTATACAGTGAATTATACATTGAAAATAAGGTTATCTAACCACAAAAAAGTTGCTACAAAAGTACATAATTGTGTGTAGAGTACGGATCACTCAATTTCAATGCCTTTTTCTTGACCTGTAGAATGTTGTGCATATATGTTTGTGAGTATGTGTTTTTGCAAAGGAGATGGCTGAAAACATGTGGAGGAGAAGAGAGAGACAGTTCAATTAAGAGCAAGAAATAAAATAATAATAATAAAAAAAGCTACAAACATAAATATATATTGCCTTTCAGACCCTGAGTCTACTATAGCCTGCTGATTTTGTATAAGCTAACACTGTTGAGTAAAAACATTCACGGGCTACTGTTTTAAAAAATTATCTAAAAAAAATAAACAAATAAATTTTTTTTTAAAAATTTAGAAATTTAAAAATTTCTTGCTTTAATTAAAGAGAACGTATCATTTCTTAAGTTTCAAAATCCATCCAGTCCTTTTATGGAAACTAAGGTGATATTAATCCACCTACCTATAGTAACTATGACCCACACAATTACCACAAAGCCCATCAGAAGAGATATGTAAAATATATCGAAAAACGCTATATCATATATCCTGAAGGCACTGTACCATAAATAGCCAGTTTAATTCTAAGGTTTACAAAGAGGTTGGAGAGTGGGCATATAAAATATATGTTGACTATTTGTGGTACATCCAAAAATAATATACAATACAATGGATGATTATTGCACCTTTAACTCTATAAATGAATGAAACTCATGTTTCACATTTCAATACTAAAACTGTTAAAACATGAACCAGTGTGTGAATGTGCACTAGTGATGGTGAATAGAGAGACCAATCCAGATGAATGATGGAGGAGAGAAAACAAAGGGAAACAAGAGGAGAAAAAGACAGAGAGAGAGGATCACGACAGCAGAAGAGGAGAACAAAAAAAGACGAGTGCTGCATACCTGGCATCAGCCTCACTGTAGTATTCCCTGGCTACAATGTCCTCAAACAGCTCTCCTCCCGTCACTCTGCAAAACAGAGAAACAGCACGTTTGCATCAGACTCTGACACACAAACACACACACTCATTATTCAGCACTAGTGAAAAAGGTAACTTGATAATTAAATGTGAACAAGGGGATACTTTCAGAGTAGAGGTCTGTTCACACTTTTAAAAAAATTAATAAATAAAAAAAAAAAAATATAGTCACTAAAGCCTTGACATATGAACTCGAAAATGCCAGGTGTTGCCCTTTCACATATATAACATGGAGATTGCGCGTCAGGCGCCTTCTCATAACTACAAATATTCAGCGTGTCTTAGGCATGGGGCGACAACTCTGCAGCGTGTGCAGTTTATATGGCACAAATTCACTGTGAATTCTCTGCCATTTTACCAGCTCTATTCACACATGGGCTCACTCTGACATTACCCAGACTTTGCACTATGAGTCTGGCAGGATAAAGTCCAGGTAATGTCCAGTTATTTTACATGTGTGAAATGAGTATAAATGATAAATGATGATTGTGTGAAAAAGAAGCCCTGCATTATTTCCATGGAAACAATAATCCACCATGACAGTTCTAGGTAAATCTCATTCTGTTATGTTAGAAAAACAAGATGATGTTATTAAATGATTGAATGGAGAACTACTAAAATTGTGAGATAAAAACCTCTAAGAAAATGAAAGCAACTGGTGCCATCAACATGACTGTTAACACATCATGGAATGTTTGTGTCTTCAGTGACACAACAAGGACTTAGTTAAGTCAAAGCAGGGTTGCTGTGAATAATCAATTAGAAAAATAAAAAATAAAAGAAGGGGATATTATACCAATTTGTCCACAAATCAACAGTTCCCTGAGGTCTTAATGAAACATCTGTGACATTCTTGGTCAAAATACCACAAGGATCAAACAACATAACACACTGATCCCCTGTCTAAAAAGCACATATTGCTTTAAAAGGTGAATGAGCCTGTTTTCTCTGACCACAGCACCCCACAGTGAGAAACAATTGAGCAGAAGCTCTGGATTTTAGCCATTTTCGCTCCGTTTTTTCTTCCCCACCATTATTTTCATTAAATATATTTACTTATTTCTAGAAAAGTGGGGATGCTGAACAAAATTTAAATAAAAACAGAATGCAATAAATTGCAAATAATTTAAACTCTAAATGGAATTTAAAATAGAACAAAGACAAGACCTGTTTTTTGAAAAATATATTCCCATTTTTAAGTTGATGCTAGCAACAGATTCTAAAAAAAATTGTAGACTTTGTGAAAAACAAACAAAAACAAATTCTCTGTCCGGTAAGCTAGGTTTTCTCCATCTGTCTGCTAATGGCAGAAGCATCGGCAACAAATAAACATCTAAAAATTGAAAAGCACAAACCAAGATTAGAATATTCTTCCATTCCCGCTCCATAGTTGGGTAATTATGGCCTTATTTTTGCTGTTTCAGATCACTTAAGTTGGAAATATTGGGAGATGGCTAACTGCATTATCGAAAGCACTACAAAATGAAACAACTTGAATTACAAATTAGTTTCTGTGGTAATTCAAACAGTGAATAAAAACTTACAGAAAGTTCAGCCAAATAAAACAACAATCAACTTCTTCCTCAAACACACGATTCCACTTTAAAAGACGTAGAGATTATGAATGTAAACAAACCAGCGAGAACTGCCTTTACACAGTTTACACTGCGCTAAAAACACTAGAACGGAGACCCAGAACTATTGAGCGTTTGAAATCCTATAAAAAAAAATGCAATAATTATTCACTTTCAAAACTACAGCAACTGGCCTCCTCAGTTGCCAAATGCTTAAAGAATGTTGTTAAAATAAGAGACGATACACGGTAAACACTGTGGATCAAGTTGCTGGCATCAAATTCTAAATGGGCAATTCATTTTCAAAAGACAATAAACATTCTCAAATATAAATCAAAGTTCAGTCTTGTGATTGAAGACACTCGGATAAGGAGCCAGGACAAATCTAAAGGATCATGTTAAGTAAAGAGCAGCAAAAATATAAACTCGTTTTTACTGATTATGCAAACCACAAAAACCTAACAGGGCAGGTTTATTACACAGGTTTATGGGTTGGTGGGTGCACCCAGATAAATGTGTTTATGCATTGAAAAACTGAGTTTCTTATAATCTGTCCCATTTTAACACAACATGTAACTTCTTTATAAGGTTAAACGAATGGGTAGCACACAGAATGCTCCAATCCCACCTGTTGATTCATTTAAATCTGAGCAATGTGAACAATGTGAGCAATGTATAGCACATGATAAGAGTTCACTACCAAAAATGAAGTTGTCAATCCATTTACAGCCTGAAGTATGCGCTACTAATGGCCTATAATCCAGACAAACATTAACGTAAAGCAGCTCTACAAACGACCACTTGATTTTGAATTCTGTAGCCTCTCCAGAGTTTATAACAGATTCAAATTATGCATGGGACACAGGCTCTCACCCACTTACTATTAAGATTTTAACACTAAACTTTTGATTTCCTTATTTGGCATTAACCTACGCTGCCTTAATTCATGCTACTTTTTTGTATGTTGTGAATCATTTGTTCAACATTCATGCTCAAAAAGAGTACAACAATATCAGAGTCAAAAGAGGAATAAATCGCCACCAAAGCCAAAAATAAAGTAAGCTTTAGAAAAAAGCCCTCCATAAGAAGGTGTGAGAGTGAGAACAATGCACAGCTTACAGAGAGCACTTAAGAGATTCTGCATGCCAAGAGTCTTAAAACTGAGAAGCACAAACTTACAAGTCAAAAAGCAAGTAGTGGAAGCCTTCCTCTGATATGCTGTCATGAAGTCGAACTGTAATAGAATGGATAATTTATTACAGACATCTACAGACAACTAATTTAGTGCATGAGTGTAAGCAGAGCTGAGAATCTAGGGCTTTAGTTGAGCTTTAAAAATCTTACCAATACAGTTATAGCAGTATAACAGAAAATAGTCATGCAATTTATGTGTTTAATAATTTCTTGAAATGTTGGTAGGCATCTTTATTACACATAACACTTACCAATATTTGGGTGCTTAAGCAATCGACAAATTCGAGCCTCTCTCTCGAGCTTCTGATGATCTAGAGAGAAAACACACACATGAACACACACACTAAAACAATAAACAGAGAATACTTTGTGATATCCATGAGATGAGAACTGTTTACCCGTGTGTGTGGAGTCTGGGATAATGAGCAATTTTGTGAAAACAGTAAATCATCTAGTTATGAAAGTGCACAATTAAAACTGAAGCTCATTTAATATTTTCTGAAAACATTTAAATTTCATTATATTCAACTGGTAAAGCTCAGAACTCCCTGCTTTCAGCATAATACGCTATTAACCAACAATATTGTCTTTACATTACGCTGGCTGTAAAGCAATAATTCTAGTCATAAACTTGCATAATTAGGGTTTCTCTGATTTCAGAAGACTGGATGTAAAATTCACAGATATTAGCTAAAAATATAGCTGTTTTTATTAATCATTAACAACTTAATTAAAAACTTCTGTAATTTAGTAATGATCTTGCTACTTGGGTTTGTGACACAGACATTTCAGGACCCTGACAGATAGGCCCCTAGGTTTTTCACCACTATCTTAAAAATCAAAACAAAACAAGCATAAACACTGATGATATTCTCAGTACTCATAAAAGCAGAGAGCAATGGGAATGTAATGACTAACAGACTGTGTTTCACTGACAGGGCTTGGTGTCTGAAGCAGAATGAGTATATTATATTAATCCTGCAGGAAGGAAAAGGTCACAGCACACCACCCAGTCCAGGCTACATTCACCACATACACAGAGAGAGATCTCTTCTCTCCATTTCTCATATATAACCTGCATAATATCACACTGATGACTTCAACATCAGCCAGTCTGTTTGCCAACAAAACATTCCATACCGAGCTCTCGCAATAAAAAATGATCTAGCTTAATAATGACAGAGAAAATATAAATCACACATGAGAAAACCAGAGAAAACAGCTGGCAGATTTAGAACAATATGTCACAGCTGACACAAGAATATTTACTGAATCGTATATAATATATACATCCCAAGTAATCTAAAGTATATATTAATGTATATTTAAAATATTGCTCATATATTAAACCTTCAAATTTGTTCAAATTATTGCTACAAATAAAATTTTACCTTAATATAAATTTAAGATATTTTCATAACATTTTTCTTTCTAGTGTAAAGACTAGAAAAAAGTAGTGGAGAAACATAATAGACAGATTTTCAGATTGGTGTAGTCTGCCAATTAGGCAATTAAGCCTTAATACTGAAACAGGATATTGTTGAAATCAGCTGAAATTTGACTTGAAACTTTAAAACTATCTGAGATGTGAACAGACCCCAAAGGTTATTTGGAGAATCTTAACTGTACCCCATGCAATATATACTGTGGCATGTTGCATATCTTCTAACATCCCATATTCAATTTTCACTACACACAAAGATTCGACATTACACTGACATTTTTATACTCTGTTATATTGGTTATTGGAAAATCGGAGAACCGTAAACCCTATCCAGCGGGTCCAGTCAATGAAGGGATTTGGCTTCAGAGACCCTTAAAAAAAACAAATACCACTTCTGTGGTTTTGTTTTGAAAATTTGACTTGGTGGGGAAAGGTTTAATGTTTTTTATTGTAGGCTGATTCATTAAAATTGTTTTGGTCAATATGTTTTCATTGCTATAATCAGTAAAGATGTGAATAAATAAGTGCAATATATGTGCAATATATAACCAAATTACAGTCAATTGGAATTAACCCTCTGCCAAATAAAATTTTAAAGTAGACAGTAGAAAGGAGAAAGAACAACAAAATACCAATACTTAATTTATAAACAAATAAATAAATAAAAAGAGTTGAAAGTCTTGGCACAAAGTGCCTAAGTGCCAAATCACTTTTTGGCTAAAGGGGTAAAACCAGGTGATTGTTTATTTTGGCTCTCCAGAAAAGAAGAATTTCTCTGAAAATATCTGAAAAATGTAGTTAAAAATAAATAAATAAATAAGTTAGGACTTATTTGAAAAAGGTTTTGCAATAAAACCACATACTAATCAATATCATGTAAAACATACCGTTTATGGATGTTGATTTAATCATTCATGAACAGGTTATGAAGTGCTATGTAGGCAACATTTATTTAAATTACCAAATTTTCTCTGAAGAAAAACATGTTAAACATGGTCATTTTCTGACAGAAATAAAATTACAGAGGAGCCCCAATAAAAAAAAAGAAAATTACCCCTGGATCCCAGGGATATTTAATCCTGTCCATAGATGGCTGGACAACTTTCCTCTTTGAGACAATTCTACACAAGTGACTGAGTGAATGTGTGGTCTACAACAAAGAACCAGTACAGGCCTAAATGCTAAATCCCTACAGCTCTTATGCTGGCATGGTTAGGGCCCACATTTGTAGAGTAACTGCAAGTCGATTAATAAACAATACATTGACTGACGTCTATTAAACAGTTTTAAATACAAAACAGAACCTTACTGTGTTTACTTCAGTTAAGATGGACACTGTTATAAAAATTGTCTGTGAGCAAAGCTGTGTCCATCTCCTGCTCTTATCTCTGCTTACTGCACTCACTCATGTATAAAGCATTACAGCTCTCCCACTCTTTCACCTCCAGCTGATCTCTGCCCAGTGATCATGACGTGAAAGTGTGTGCGTGCGTGCACGTGAGCATTTGAGTGTGTATATAACCTACATCCACACTTATCTCTCGTATTTGAAATCTGCTTGTTACAGAGCCAGCCGGCAATAGCAGGCCTGATGCAGAGCTGACCACACACAGTCCACCCCTAACCCCCCTTATCTAAACACTGTGACATTAAAGCCAACTGGGCAGTGAGAGGTCCATCTGGTCCAGTTGAAGATGCAGCATAGCCACATGTGGCCAGGGCCCAGCACTAATGCCTGCTGGAGTCCAAACCAACAGCCTGTATTACTTCTTCACAACTCCAGTATGTTTTATGTTCCCATATTGTATGCAAAAGCTGGTCATTTGAGGATTTTCTAACTCAAAATATTAACACATACTCTACAGAACACATTTCAACACATTTTGAGGCACAATTACCGTCCAAAAATCAAAGGGGAACCACAAGGTGTAAAAAGTAGAAAGTAAAAAATAAGAAACATTTTGGATATGGCTCTTTCAAGATTTCCTTCATTATATACACTACCAGGTGTCAAGTGAGCTGGTGTAGAATAATGTATTTGTAAGAAATGCAAGCCTTCATGACATATTATTTCAATCTGAATATATTGTATAGTGGAGTCAACACTAAGCTTAAAATTTGCTATGCAGAAGTAAATCATTAAAAAATATTATGAACAAAAAAAAAAAAAAAGAAAAAAGAAAATCCATGGCTCTTCAACCAGCTTCATGACCCAAAGGAGTATAAAAAGATATGTGACTGCACTCAGCTTTTACGTACGTGAGAAAGCATTATCATCACCCGGTGTGAAAATTGAAGCTTCAGACTAAATGAAGCCCACAAAACAGCTCAAGCAATTAAAAAGGGCTCAAAGCAACACAGACGTCACTGAAGGTCCGGGAGCTCAGAAAAGGGCGGAGTTAAGAAAATAAATAAATAAACAAAAACATCCCAGATGCACTAATGTAACTATAAAATATTACACATCGTGATACTAATAACCCTTATGAATAAGCCACAAAACATGGCACAGCAGGGCTCTACAAATACCAACCAAGAACTCGCTAAAACCACACCACAATCCTGGCTTGGGTTCCCAGCTAAGAGCTTCCAGATTTGGGCCCCATGCCTAAAGAGCAGAACTAAATATTTTCTTACTAGATGGAAAAAAAGGCATTGTTCTAGAAGACGCAATTGCAGGATGCCAAAAATATCCAAATTGTTTCTATAATAAATATCACAAGCATTGTGTAGATTTAACTGGACTTTCAAAAAACATGCTTATAAAATACATGTGCTTCAAATGAAGCATTGGATTAGCTTTTAATATGCACAAATCAGCCATAAAACTATGACCACCTACTCATTTCTTCAATCAGTGCCCATTCTCTTAGTTCCATTGACCATAAACAGACATGATGTAGTTCTATAATCTACAATTACAGACTAAACTCTAGCTGTTTTTACTTTATTTGCCCCAATTTCACCCTGTTCTTCAAATAGTCAGGACACCCAAAGGACCACCAGAGAGCAGATGTGGTTTGGGTGGTGGATAATTGACAGCGCCACAGTGACAGTTGCATGGTGGTTGGGTGTTACTGTGTGTGCTGTGCTTTTGTGAGTGGATCAAACACAGCAGGACCTCAGTGTGTGGATGGTGTATTATGGACTAGTTTAGCACATAGACTCTTTTACTAAAACAGCCATGCTGTTGCAACCCATGCAGAACATGGACTGACATTGTCTTACTGAAATAAGCAGGTCCTTCCCCAAAAAAGGTTATATATATATATATATCTGTGCTTTCACAGATTCCCCAAGTCTCTCATGCCATGTAAAGTAATGCTCCTTCATACCATCACATATTCTGCACAAAGAAAAGTGCATATTATTTGAATAGGAATGTATCCCAAGCATAAGCCACTCCATTCTTCCCAACCACTATTCTATAATACGATTCATCCAAATACCTTGTGTTTTCGATGAACCAATTTAGAAGTATTTTAGAGCGGCTCAGTGCTGATACAGAAAAGAGATTAATTTTGCATACATTAATGCAACCCTATTGGGGGACGTGGGTCTAGCGGATGCATAAACACTTATATTTCAACTTAATGTAAACCATACTAATGTAGGAAACATGATAACAGACATTCTAAACCACAAAGCAAAAAGCAGCAGAAAGTACCCTCCTCAAAGCATGTCGAAACCATCTACAGTGCTGCGGAACCTGTTGCTAATGATTTTGAGAAACAGCAAGCATCAGCCAAAACCCATGCTGGGAGATATTATATAATGGAGAAGAGAAACACATGAGCAGATCTCAAGATAAATGAAGGGAAAATAAAAATCAGAGGAACAAACAAATTATCCCAAATTAATCGTTCATATCTATAAGGACAATTAGCATGCATAGGAGCCTAAATGGGACACCAGTCGGAGTGTAGCACAGTTTCCAGTAGGCTGTGGGGAAAATGAGGTCATTCTCTACTGGAGCTAATACACACTGCTGCTAATGCACACTGGCCCTTTACAAGCTCATACAATGGCATAAGATTTAAGGTTTAGGCCAGAAAAGCCTGTCCCAGATAAGCAGAGATGGCACACTGCTTTATTAACATAAAATATGAGAAAATAACTACCCATTTTTTGTGCAGATATTCAGTTTATAATTTTAGGGGAAAATTTTACAGTATTGATAATGACAACATTGCACTCCACCCATATTCAAGCACTCTAGTGTAAATAAATAAATAAATAAATAAATAAAAGCCCCCAGAAAGCTTATTTGGGGTCAGTCAAGGTCTTGTTAGCCCACGCATATACCGTGACTAGTGAGCTCTCGGCAAAACATGGCTTTGCTCACCAGCTGTGAGCCACAGTACTCTGCAAGAAACACCCTGGAGATTGAGATTTTAAAGAGGACAATGATCTATGAAAACATTGGAAATCATTAGTTGTGATTTGTTCCCCTAACAGGAACTGCTGGCTTTGGAAACCACAACAATAGGTTCTTTTGTTGGCCATTGTTCCAAGGAGCATTTGACCCTCTTAAGAAGAAGTAATGGCATCATTTTACAAGCTGCTGTTGTGAGTCAGATATAAACAAATGTGATCTCAGCTGTAGCTTGGAGGTTTCACAAGAGATTAGTTTGCTGGAGGTAGACAACTCTCTGACCAATAGGTGCCCTGCAAAAGTTACAGGTAATATTTACTTCCTACTCAGCTCGCTTAGAACCAAGTACCAGATTTGCATAATGGAAAAACAAAAGAGCTGATTAGAGCTGAGTTTAGTAGGGTCCATTCAGTAGAAAAGTGGCAGTTTTGTTCATATAGAGTAGGCTTTGATCACAACACATGGGCTTTATAAGAAAAACTTTTTCTGTCAACCGAAATATTACTTTGAGACTTGTCTTGAGAATGTCTAAACATCATTGGTTTGGGTTAGAAAGCACATCCATCCCATTAGTACATTATAAAAGATTTAGCAGTATTTCTGTAGCCTTATATGACGCTGACAAACTCTTATACCCCAGTCCAACTCTCTCCATCAAATAAACAACTACATAAACAAACACGCACAGCTCCCACCCACTGGCCATCACTTCATTTGATGAGTGCTGACCTTAAATGTCTGACTGCAGGGCATTCTCTACACTATACACATACTGACAGAGCTGTCTCAGTACACGCACACCACTAACAAAACACACACCACTGTAGCCCCTGGATAACAGGACAAGTAGCAAAATTTTACCCACTCTAAAATATGATGGTTCTATAAAAGGTTCTTTAGTAAAGAAAATGTTTCTATACAAAACCCAGAACACTTGAAGAACCTTTTGCTTGAGTAAAAGTGTTCGTTGCATTGTGGAGGGGTTTTTCAGACTGATGGAGAATGTGTTATAGATGGTTTTAGAAAAGGCTTCTATGTGGCACCAAGAAGGGTTTTTCTATTATTACAATGGCAAGATTGTTACAATTAAAAAAACACTTTTGGTGCCAGATAGAAAAGTTTTCTAAAAAAAGATGCTATATAGAACTATTTATAGCACATTCTCCATCAGTCGGAAGAACCCCTTCACAATACAAATCATGTATTCAATCATGCAAACGGTTCTTCAACTGCCCAGGGTTATATGGAACCATTACTAGAGAGAACCTTTTACTATATAGAACCATTTTCTTTACTAAAGAACTTTTGTAGAACACCATTTTTAAGTGTTGTTTGACCGTTCAAACTACACAAAGATTTGTCTTCAAATAACATGCTGCTCGCTTGCTGTATGTTGCTATGACTAATTTTGCAACTGAAGACCAGGCTTCAAATACATCTTTTAAATGGCAAGTTACATTGATGGCTCTGTTGATAAAACTTATTTCCACCTACTGCAATGGCATGAACTTGTACATCACAGGAAGTGTGAACAGAATCTGAAGTTTCATTTATAAGCAAAACTCAGCTCTAATTAAGTAGTATCAAAACTTTAACAGGCAACACTGGACAGTATTGGAAAAAGATCTTGGGGAAAAGAGAGAAAACTAACAAAGAGAAAACTAACAAAAGCAGCAGCACAGTAAACAGTCCCAGTTCTACATAAAACAAGATTCAAGTTGGATGACTGCTGGTGCCTACAATCTCAGAGGAGCTGTTGCCGTTGACAGAGTATGAAATGAAAGATTTATACACTCACTGTTGTTCTAAGTACAGTCTCGAATGAAAATGATGAAATAAACCTAGCTGTTTACACTCAATCTACAACAAAAATGCTCTGCTATTGTAAATTAAAAAAGTAGTATATTTAAAAAAACATTTAAGCAAATAACGGATTCAATTTAAAAGGGCACTTTTATTTTTAAAGTGAGCCACTCTAGAGCTGCGTTCCAAACCCTTGGCTGCTGGCAAGGTAGGAGTGTTCTAGGTAGGACTGTCCTATGAAGACTCCTTCTTAGTAACCTAGGCCACACAACTGGAACAGTCTAAGGTGGCTGCGTCACTGGAAAGGTCTTATCTGCCTAGAGGCACTAACAGGAGTTAAAATAGACTGGATTTGCTTATTAATATTATCCTGCAAGACAATACTATTAAAAATGTGATTAAAATTCTTTTTTCCCCAAACTTAAACACTCAAACATTGCTGGGATTTGTAAATAATACTACTAAATAAAATATATGCTTTCTATGGTACTGTAATAAGCCAATTGGCTTATTAATTAAATATGGGATAGAGAAATAGTTTAATTAATCAGTTAATTTACACTGTACAAGATAAACTCTGCTACCGAAACTCCTGAAGCTATTTGCCATGTCTTTTTTATTTTATCCATATGTGCGCAGAGAATTGTGGGTAACTGGGGGCCAAGAATTATATGTCTAATGCGTCGTCCAAATCGCACGGAACGCAGGATGCATTTCCCAGCTGTATACGAAGAATCCTTCACATTGGAACGGCCTTCTATGATATAGTGCCTAAGAAATGCAGCAGTGCTTGGCCACAGCCTAGGCTTTAGAGGGCAGCTTATTTCTGTGTAAGAACTCTTCAACATGTAAAAGGTCTAATTGGTCGATTTTCTACCTTGTTTTTAACTGGATAAATATTAGGGCTGTTTTCTCTGTTTCAACATGTATTCAAGTACATTATTTAAATTGTTTGGTTTAAATGTTTAAACCCTGAAGAAGGCCTATGTGCCTAGAAGACTAATGGCCTATGTGTCTAGTCCTCTTTTCCCTTTTGGAAAACATTGGAGTCTGGTTTTGCTTGTCCTGAAAATAAGAGCAAGTCCTGCACAATGATATCTCATCTGTTGCAGCACATATTGTGTTAGTCATCCTCTAGTCACAGGATGCTGTTGGCTGGGTATTATTGGCTGTTGGACTATTCTTAGTCCAGTATTAATACTGATTAATTAAAAAAAAAAAAATAAAAAAAAAAAGACATCCAGTAGCACTGCTTTGTCTGATCCAGTCATAACAGTTATAAAGCAAACAAACATACCACTACCATGTGAGTGTCACTGCAGCTCTGAGAATGATCCACTAGGTTTGTGTGTGTGATATCAGTCATTAATTATTCTAAAGGGATTTACCATCCTGTTCTTTTTCCAGCCTATTCTAACACGCTTGATTCAGCTAATCAGGATCACTGATCAGTTGTTTGAGTGGATCACAGATGGAGCAGGAAGGCAGGTGTCCAGGATTTTGATCCGAGCTGCTCAAAAGATAACTGCTGGAATGTAATGAGGCTTGTTTGTGGTTACTGCTGGTTTCTTCTTTTGACTGATGACGTTGTTTGAGAGCGTGCTGCCCGGGCCATGGATCCTCTCTGTGGTTCTTGGTGTCAGATGAGCATCCCGTGCTCAAGGCATGTTACTATGCTTTCACATGCTAGCTTGCTAGCGCTAGCACACACACACACACACACACACGGAGAGAGAGTACAGCTGCCGAGTGCCACAGCTGCCTCTACTGCCAGAGATCACTTAAAACTCTTCTCTCTTTCACTCGGGCAATCACTCATATTCGTCAAAATCACCCCATCACACTGCCTCTTTTACAATCAGCTTCATATTCCATCTCCATAACACATCATGCTGCACAGTTCATTCCAAACTGTCGCTCTCTCACTCCATCATTATCGTTTTTCTTCTTTTTTTTTTCCTCTGTCAGTTTTTCCTCTAAATTTCTAAAGTTGTTTTTTTTTGCATGTATTGTCTTAGATGTATACAAATGTGGGCCTATTCTTTTGATGGAAAACCAACTTCCAGTAATTAGCAAATAATCTGTAACCAGCAAGCCTAGAATCAATAACACAACTCAATCTATTATTGTTACATTATAGATTATTAAAGTCCTGTAATCTGGTAATTGGAAGAAACACACATTTCAAACATAAACATACTATCTCTGTGTGTGTGTGTATATATGTGTGTGTGTGTGTGTGTGTGTGTGCGCGCGCGCGCGTGTGTATATATCTAATGAATAATAAAATTAACACACAAAGGTAAAAAAATATATATTTTAGTGTGTCTTTTAATTTAGTTAAATATCCTTTTCATGTATAAGTTTTTTTTATTATTTGGTGAAGAAATTGATGCTGCTTTCTGTAATGAAATTGCAGTATATATTTAAACTGTACAGAAATTTACAAACTGTAAATTTTGGGAATATATGAAGGGGAAAAATTTTATTTAAAAGTGCTTTAGTTCATTTTGATGTACTACATCATGATAACAATACCACAACAACTCTAGTAACTCTCAGTCAAGAAAACTCTCACTCCACTATCCACAAAAATCCAGTACTTCCAAATCTCTCCTCCATTAGCCTAGTTCTTCAGCTTACCACATCACATCCTCCTTTTTTAAAGGAGGATGAAAGTCAGAGAAGATGAAGAGGGGAAAAAAGAGGGGAAAAAAATAAATAAATAAAAACCAACAAAACACCCACACATTAAGCTTAAGCACTCTGCATTTGGCTCCACTTTTAATTGCTAGTTGGCCAATTTATAAAATACACTGTGTAACATATTTTTACTGCAATATAATACATTAAAAACCATTAACTCTGACCAAAGGTGTTGATACAATCTGCCTTCACATGTATCTGACACCTATTGGTTGTATTTTAATAGAACAAATTCTGTGATGCATACAGCAGTAAAATGTCAGCTAAAATTTCATGATTGTGTCATGTAAAGCATTGACCAACAAAATCAAAATTCACCTACCATTCCCCTAATTATCATCAAGTGTAAACCTTCAGCTCATTCACACACCCTCTTTAATAGTATGTTGCACTGATGAACACGAGCATTATCCATGTTATCTACAAAGAACGGTCAGTATCATATGGATCCTATGAATGCCCAAATGTCCAGGATAGTTTTAGCTGACAGTAACACACTGTCCCAGGGAAATAATTTTAAAGAAAACACATGGCTGGTGTTTTAAGAGCTGTGTGTCTGCACATATGTGATCGACTGACAGCCTCCAGACCTACTGCCAGGGCCGCTAGATAGCAATGTGCAGTAATGGTATCTTGACTAAGAACTTAAAATTTTCTTGGGAACAGGTCCACCAGTCCATGTGTCAGCACTCTAATCATTGACTGAATTATACCACACCATATGATATTCTAAACCATTTTTCCAAATCAGCTGTTCACTAAAAGCTACAGGAGTCAAAATGCTTTTTTGCCACAATGAACAGTGAAGGCTGTCAAATGCTTGGCAACACCTGGCAAAGCAGCTGCAGGGCTCATGTTACTCACAGGGTGACATATTTACACCCCTGTCCTGTAGGATGCTGTAAGAAAAACTGTGCTCGGAGTCTGTGTCACTGATGCGGTATTTGGCCTAGGTCTTGGCTGTAACCGCTACCACTGAAGCATGTGCGGCTGACCGGCAGTCATTAGAAAACCCCAGCACCTGTGAGTAATCAGTATACTGCTTTAGAGCTCCAATTTTCTGCTACTATGTAATTATAATATCTGAATAATTATTCTGTAACCTAATAGAGAGACCAAATTTAACTATGTACAAACACTTTAAATGTCAAATCAAATTATTGTGCATTTTCTGTCTGTCATTTGGGGAACATACAAAAAATTAAGACTCAAGACCATGACCATCTGCCATCTTGCAGAGGGTAAAGGGGATTGGCATGTATAGAAGAAGGCTGCCAGCAGGGCTGTCACGATCATGAAATTTTAACTGACGATTATCTGTCATACAAGTAAATGCAATTAACGATTTGTCTGGTTTTTTTGTTTGCTTTTTTACACCCCCAGTATTGTGATAGGCCTTTATGCTTAATGATAACATAATAATGTGCACACACTATTATGGTAAAGAAAGTCAGTTTATTGAACAGTTTATTCATAAATATGTGTAAAAATATTTCCCCCTGTTTTTAATTAAAATTAAAATTTTATGTTTGAAAATTATATTTGCAATATCTCAAAATAAGCAAAATAAATCAAATGTACTATGGCTTAAACATGTGTTATTTACTGGTTTGGCATATTCTGGGCAAGGAATACTAAGGCTATGTTCACACAGCAGGTAAAGAGGCCCAGTCATATGTGATACAGATGTGTCGTTCACGTGGCTGTGTGAACAGCACAAATCGCATTGAATCTGACTTTTTCACTTCAGCTTTGGGCCACTTTCATATAATCCATGACCATCTCTGGAATTTTGAGGTGTTTAGGAGGTGGAAATTGCCAGGTCAAAGGATTTCCCGTTTAGTAAAATATACTGTGAAACTCCTGAAACAGGTTACTATCTCTCATTTATGAGAAAATAAAATGGAAATTTGTATAAATTTTATTATTTTTTAAAAATAAAACAAACAAGAGAAGACCTTTTTTAGTAGTTCTATATCAGTTTGATATTGTTCATGTCAGTATGAAGCTGTATAAATGTGGAAATATTAATCTCATTATGTCGGTGCTCGTCGTCATCTCTTTAGAGACTCGTGTTAGTGAGAGACCCGGGAAATTTGCGCTTAGAGTTAAAGAAAAATCAGTTCACGTTTTATTACTCAATAGAGTCTTTAATTAATACTCTGTTTCTGGAATAAAGAAAAGGGAGGTTTTGTGACACAGCTCTGCAGTAAAACACCAGTCCGGTCCCATTCCTTCATTTAAAAAAAAGTTTTTTGTATGAAACAGACGGACATTTCCTTCTGGTCAGCGCCTGAAGCATCATTCTTTGTGCGTGCGGCTCAGTTTAAAAAATCTGATTTGGTCACAAAATCACATTTGGTATACTTTTACCTGTTGTGTGAACGTAGCCTAATATACTCGCCCGAGAGCCTCTGAAATGACCAACTGCCGGGAAGAATCTGTTGATGCCGTTGGCTTCCCAAGTTCAGCGAACTGCGGTGGTGGATCCGCAGATGATTTCTCAGGTTTGTTTTATTGGCACTTTTTACAACTACCGTTTAATAGCACCATTTGTTTAGAAATACATGTAATTGATATTCTGTTTGTTGGAATTGAAATAAAATATAATATGATAACAGTCCGTGCAAATCATCACAGATAGCTCAAATAATCGCGACAGGTCTAGCTACTAATACACCAGTTTGGCCACTTTGGGTTATCAACCAAATATTCAACCATTATGAACAAGTGTATGATTAGAAAGTTACATTTATTCTGTGAAAAAAACCCTGTAGCATTATATATTACGCAATTTTTAAAAACCATTTACAAACAATTTATGAAAACTTAATATTAAATTACTGATAAATAGCAACTGCCTCAACAATAAAGAATGATGGACCAATTCATACTTTTTAATTACCATTTGTGTACGTTTCTCTATAATTAAAAAAACTAAACACTTTGGTAATAAATGACACCAGAATGGCACTCTCTGGTTTGCTGTGTTATCATTATAAGGCCCAATGATTTCAACTGTGTAGTGGAGAAGACCTTGCTTGTTGTAATGACACTTGTAAACACACAATTTTTACAAAATATATCTGCAGTAGCTCAAACTTTACATGTTCCAAAATCTTGGTGCATCCTATTAATCAGATATCAAGTATAAAAAAAAAAGTTACTCTGACTGGAAGTTCTATTAACGTCGGTAATTCTGCTATGTCAACTATAGGATAGACTCTGTGACACACACATGGCACTTCATAAACAGATTAAACAAGAGCAAGGGTCACCAAGTATATGCACACCTGATTCTATTTGTTCAATCAACTAGTCTCAGTCTTTTAACAATTAGCTAGTTATACAGTGTGTGCTCCTTCTTGGCTGGAATGAAAACCTGCAGCAACACTCACCATTTACACATAAAATTCATGAACCCTGATCTAGGGCATGACAGTATCTATCATTGCAATAATTCTGCAGACCATAATGGCTTGTCTATATTTACATTATCATCCAAGTTTACAAGGCTTCCACTATTTCTTATGTCTACTCACATTTTTTTTAATAATTAAACATATCCTAAACATTGCACACCATTAGAATGTGTGTAAAACATTTGTTTTTCAGTAAAAGTGGTTTTTTTTTTACTTGATAACAGTTCCACTCATAATTCACCTGAATATCTGAATACAACAATCAGCCACATAGTGAAAACAGTACAAAAAGACAGCATGCCAAAGCAAAAGAAATCATAGCTAGATTAGGAAAATGCCTCACCTCTTGCCGATAGTTTTTTGGTGTTGATGATTTTGGCAGCATACTCTTGGCCTGTGCACAGCTTCACACATCTCCGCACAACCGAAAATGCTCCCCTAGAGAAAAAATATAATAAAATCAATATATGTGGTCAAGCATCATAGCTATTATGTAATTAAATATCTCTGGCATATGCTCCATTAATAACAGGAGTCAATGGGAAATGTCTGAATGGTTGATACTGTAATACTGCAATATTACTACTAACCCAATTGAAACTGCATGAAGATGGTCACTTACAAACAAACAAAATAAAAAAAATAATTGCACTCAATCATACATAGCATTACTCTCCTTCCAGTCATTCCTTCCCTCCAGACTGTTCTTCCTGCACACCCAGCCCTCCTGAAGAAAATGAAACTGATCTCATCACAGGGTGTTGTTCACAGTGTACGGTGTTAATAAAATATACACGTCTGGACTTGGAATATATTAATCAAAACACAATCCACTAGAAATGTTTTTTAGGAAAATTATGTTTGGACAACTGAACTACAATAAACATAGAAAAACTCAAAAAAGAGGTAATCCATTTAAATGATATAGGTATTAACATTTTCACTTCATAATGTTGGAATTAGAATTTATCAGTCATTTTGGTAAGAAATCAAATAATCCAAGATGTTCAAATATAAAGGCCAATCAATAAAAGCTGATTAAACTTACAAACTTTCAAATACACTTCACTAGAAACACAACCTGTACAATTTATACTTAAAATCCAGGCATTTGATCATGATAGTTTATAGAATAATCACTGAACACTTCCCCTCCTGACTTACTGTGGTAGCACTCACTCAGTTATCCACAAGTAATGTTTCAAATGTCAATACACTGTTGCAAATGTTAGGCCTTATTATTAGTAGGTTTATGGCCATTGTACAAAAGAACCCTAAGAGCAGATACTTCGGTAGTCTAAGAATCTGATAATACACTACCTATGCACAGGGGGATTGGACCTTTAGTGTTGCAAGAGGTAACTGAATTTGTATAATAAATTATAAATAACACAAATTCTTAGGGAAAATTCTCAATCTTTCAAATCAAATCTCTAGTTGTTCTTTTACTGGTCAAAGTCAGTGTCCAGACAAAGTGCTCTTCATTAAGCCACACCAAGTACTCTTAGGGGCATTAAAGTGATCTATGACATCTGCGTGAACGCTAGGGCTTTGCAATATTGATAATTTATTCTGAGGAATAAATTGCTCAATATTAAAATAATGCCACCCACAACCACTAGCAACAAACTGTGTGTATGAGAGAAAGGGTCACTTTTATTGATGCCCTTAGTGAAATCCCTCACTGCATTTAACCCATCCATGGCAGTGAATGCACAAACACACATTAGTGAGCAATTCTTCACATACATCATGGGTAGTGAACACACACTCATTGCACAACGGCACCTGGGGAGCAGTCTGAGGGTTAGGCGCCTTGCGTAAAGGCACTTAAGCTGTGACTGAATTTTTTTTTCCAGCCAATCCTGGGAATTAAACTGGTGACCCTCAGATCTCAAGCTTGCTTCTCTAACCTCTAGGTCCATAGCTGTACCTAAGATTGTGTAAAATAAATGTATGCAAGTGTGGAGTAAAATAAATAATACTGATAGATATAATCTGCCTCTGGTAGATATGTCATAGAACAGTGATCACCAACATCCTTACAAACATAGACGATTTTAAAATACCTTTGAAAGCTAAACAAATGAAAGATCTACTGAAAATAACAAAGCTGTATATGTCCCCATAGCCTCCAATAAATTAAAATGAAACGTTAATGTTTACTTCATTAACGTATAGCTGAATGTTGGCTTTGGTGGTACTCAGTGTCTGAGGCTGCACTCACATAGATACATATCCTACAGCAGCTCTTGGCATGCTCACACCCACATTATTAAATGTTTTCATGTGTTTTTCATGGTTATAAACAATCTATTAACAATTTAATTACCGTATTTTTTCCCCTTATACAGGGATTTAGGTTATGTATTTCTCCTGTTTATACTTCTGCTCGAAGAATTTTCTGATAAATTTTTTGCTTATCAAAATACCCTACCTATAATTTTTATTTAGGCAGCTGTACAAAAGTACACCATGTTAGCACATTTTGACAGAACACAGTGGTATAGTGTGGCTCTCACTTGTGCTGTACCTTGTAATCTGCATGTATAATTTCTCCCCTTTTAAAAACCAAAACCAAAATCAGTGCTGCCACCATGTTGGCTCAGGGAGGGCAGAGACAGAGCAGAAGCACTATTGGTCAGAAATGTGAATGTGTGTGACAAAATTTATGTCCCTGCCTAACTAGTTAGTTACTAGTACTACTAGGGACTACTGTGGATACACAATGATGCAGCTATAGTAACTTAAATGCGATAACCAAAGCAGCCATGATATTGCGATAGACTTGCATGGTGTTGGAGATCAACCTTTGGATCGCAATCGACTGGTTGCCGACCACTATCATTGAACGAATGAATAAATAAATGAATAAATACATACATAAATATTACTTTTGTGTCAAGCATCAAAAAATTTGTAAATTAAGTTACATCAAGAAGCATGTTTATTCACAGCCATTTAGAAATGGAGAGCTTCAAAACAGTTTGTTTATACAGTCAGGCACATCCTGTACTCTCTCTCAACTCCTCTTGATTTTTCACTTTTCTTAGCATTTCCTCCACTCCCACCTTTCCATTTGTCTGCTCTGTTAAAGCTGTAGAACAGACTGCAGATTCTGTCTGTCTTTTTTATTTAACAATAAGGAAAAAACATGACTATTGCGCATATATACACAATGTTGTATATAGTCCTAGCCCTAGTAAGCACAAAAGTGACGCGTGTGTTTCTCTCTCTCTCTCTCTCTCTCTCTCATATATATATATATATATATATGTGTGTGTGTATGTGTGTGTGTGTGTATGTAAGCTCTTACTCCTCTTCTCTCCCACCTTTGGCTGCATTAACAGGATACTGTATATTTCAAGCTGCTGGATAAAGATGTTCCTTTCACTATCACATTCAAACAGGGCAAATATTCTTGGCTGCAAACCTCAGCACATATGGCAATGTATTCAACTCCTTTAGGAATGGGAATATATTTCAGGCATACTGGAATGCACAGTCGTACATACATCCTGCTGCAGCTGAAAGATCTTATTAAGGTAATCTATTTCATGCATTCACATATGGCACGGTGCAAAAGTCAAAGACCCGAAAAGTGAAAACGAGATTCTCATTCAGTTTTTCAAAGGAATCCACAAAGGTATACTTCTACACCTCCAAATTTCAGCTTCTTGAGATCCAAGTCATCTCATTTAGAAATTTTTGACTTATCATTCCACAAAAATTTACTACAAGTACTGATGTTTTATTAAGATAAAATCTTCTTATATTTTGTCTGTTATCTTTTCTCAGTAGACAGTAGAATCTTCTTAGAAGACACTGTTTCAGACTCAGTGTTAAGCTGTCTTCACACAGTGGAAGAATGGACAGAAAATACCAATGGATCTGAAGCAAGTGTGGAGCATTTTAATGCCCTACCTCTCAAAAATGACTGCCTTAGTATTGTTTAAAAACAAAATGTATTATTTATTTATATATATATATATATATATATATATATATATATATATATATATATATATATATATATATATATATATATATATATACACACATACACACTATATATACACTAAATACATACTAAATTTTTTATATAAAACTATAAATTATTATAGTATATTATTATATATATTACAATCTTACTCTGTTCGACCATAAGATTGAGACCACCTCATTGTTTCTATGTTCACTGTCCATTATTTCAACTCCACTGATCATACAGGAGCACTTTGTAATTCTACAATTACAGAGTGTATCCACCTGTTGCTCTGCATACTTTTCTAAGCTCCCTTTTGTTCCTTTTCTTCAAAGGTCAAGACCCCCACAGGAACACCACAGAACAGGTTTGATTTAAGTGGTGAATAATTTTCAGAGCTGCTGTGACAATGATGCGGTGGTGGTGTGTTCATTCATGGTGCACTTGTACAAGTGTATCAGACAAAGCAGTGCTGTAAGAGTTTTTAAACTAAGTCCGCTTGGCTGTTGCTGCACACTCCTCTAGTCCTACATCGGTGGTCATAGGACTCTGTTGACTGGATATTTTTGGTTGGTGGACTATTCTCAGTCCAGCAATGACATTTAGGGATTTAAAACCTCCAAGAGCACTGCTGTGTCTGATCCACTTGTACCAGTGCAACACACACTAACACTATATCTAGTGACTTCTGTTTCTGAAAACATGTGCCAGAATCCAGAAACGCTCACAATTCATGTTAAACATTCCCACATCTCAGCCTCATTTCAACAGAAAGTCTATCACTAAGCCTCATATACAGCAGCCTTCAGCATTGTGTGCCCTTCCACTCTCTCTGATGTGGGATTAGCCCGGATGTGCTGTAGCTCTATTGGAAATGTACAGAGTCATTCTCAAAAATCCCTTCTCTTCATTTCCTCAACCTCAATTTCACAACATCAACTCACTGCCATCATTCACACCTGACTCTGCACAATCCTGCTTTGGAACACTGAGGCTTTAAGGATAAATCATTTTCAGGTTTTATATGATTTTTGTTTTTAGTTAAGAGAGACAAATGTTATTTTGACTATGGGATGTGGATTTGTACATACATACCAAAACATACTCACAGACAGACAGACACACACACAGTAACATACACAGAGCCCTACATAGCCTACATGCTATCTCTATTACCAACACTATCTATATCCATCCAGACATCTCTAGAGGAATACATGGCCTGTTTCCGAATATTATCATTATCTGTGCCAAACAAGCAAGCACCTTTCTCTAGGTTTTTCATAAAATACAGTTTCACCCATTCCTTTTATCTAATACACAACTCTAACTGACAAAGATGTTAAAATGAGGAACATATTAATTTACTACTACAAAAATAATTCAATGTTCTCAGTAGCTGGGGAATACATAGCAACATAGAGCTGGGGAATATACAGGAACAATATCAGGAGTGATGGACCTCCTTTGGGATGAACTGGAGGGGCCTTTGAGAACCAATTCTAATCATCCAACCTCAGTAGCTGGCATCAGATCCTTAGAGTAATGTTCAAACATGTAGGGTAAAGCCATCCAATTCGAGTACTTTCATGATCCAACAGATAAATTTATTTCCAGAAGAAATGATGGATAAGCAATATTTCTGAAAATTCTGATACCTGCTATTTTATGAAGCACACATATTTCTATGACATTTCCACACAGAACATTTGTTATGAACTATGTATGTATATATATGCAGGTATAAATATAAAGGTTTAGCGATTTTTTTACCAATATAGTCAGCAATGACGGTTTCAATTGCAATTACTTTCTATAAACTCATGGTCACATGCAAGTGAATTGCGGTATACACCTCAAGGGACCTCATTAAAAATGACTTCTGGGAAACTGCATATTCACATTTAAAGCCAGATTTAGGTGGTTACATTTTCAAAGTTGCAAAATATATACTTGCATTTATAATTTTAAACTATCCCCTAAGCGTTTTGCTGAAGAATGTAAAAATGGTTTGGTAGGCTATTTTATTTAAATACAGACCGCCCGTACGCCATGGTTGTGAGATCACAGCACACAGCTGCATCTGATTGGTCTAACGTATTTGTATATAACTCACAAGCTGTGTTATTGAGTTACATTTGTCCACTTAAATTGTTCACTTTATGTTTAAATAAAATTTCAGCACTTGCCACTTTAAATCATTTTGCGACTTTACATTTGCTATATTGAAAGAAGCACGTTTAAAACACTTAGCCTTAGGAAATACTATGAAGCTCTGTAAAAAATGCCCGGCACAATAGAGCAACAGAAGGCTGAACACATTTCGAGGGGGAGGGAGCTGCAAAAGGGGCGTAGCACCAAAACCAACTCTCCCTGAACTAATGTTGGGCTTTGAGCAACGGCAGTTTCCACTTCTGCAGCGTGACCAAGGAGGAACGATTACTACACACCAATAAAACATAAGCCCCCTTTCCCGCCCAGTGAAAATCAGGTATTTAGTGTGTTATATCACACTACCATTACCTCACACAACGAGGCTGAAGTTGGCTTCCTTGTCGCCTGCTGATTATACGAATTCTCCGTTCCACCTTAAACAGTGCAGCAGTTGCATTAGTGTTCAAGGCGCCAGAACGTAGCTGCTGCACATTTTAAGGTGGAACGGACAATTTGAATAAGAAGCAACGGCAAAAAGGAACCCGAATGTCTTTTGAAAACGCAGTCAGCTGAACATACGGCTATTAATATGTCTATCTTTAACGTTACTCACTTTCCGAGCTCCTCGTAAAGCTGATATTCGTCTGTAAATCGCGTACAAGTTGTTGTAGCCATATCTGTCTCCTCTCTCTCTCCTTCTCGTCACTGCGTCTTGCTGTTTTCTGCTGTTATTTGTTTAGTGTCCCCTCTCTCCGTTATGAGCCTCTGCCGTAAAGAAGCCTTGAGCTACAGCTAAAACTCTGTTGGGCTACAAAGGCGCGTCCTGGCCCCCTTCTCGCCGTAAAATGTGAAAGTAAATCAGTAACGTAACCACGGTGGCTGTGTCGCTCTCCCCGCTCCCTCACTGCTGTTTATTATGGAGATATGCGCGCGTCACCTGCCGGCGCTCAGCTGAACTGCGGGCGTGGGCAGTAACTCCAAATACGGACAAAACACAGGAGGGCCCTCCAGCCTCGGAGGGTGGGCGATATTTACAGATGGCTTCAAGATAAACGATATTTTTGGTTGTAGTTAAGGTTTCGAGATTTCCTATAGGACGAAAATGCACAGTATAAAAATGTTAAATATTATGCAGTAATAGCAATGACAGGAACATTTTTCATATTTACATAAAATGTTAAAAATAATGTACTCTATCTTAAAATGTGATTACCGGATGCTCTAAACACTTAGTGGAACTGGCTTGTAACTCACTTTCTTATTCAGTTTACATTTCACTAACTGCTCCACTATTTACATTAAATCGTTTTCATGATAGGGCCATTGTTGTTGGTTTGGAGGGAGGTATTGGTGTTTAAGGGACTGTGTTACTGTCTCCATCTCCTACCTTGATGAACTGGAGGGAATGATGTAGACCTTATTGTTCAACATCAGTCCCTAACCTCACTAAGAAATGGTCAACACTGTAATATCACACTTTTATTTCATGTCACTCTTTACATGATGCTGCAGAGGAAAACTTGGCCAAATTCTCACACTGTGAGATTATCATGCAATGTAAACCTGCCTTAATACTCTTACGACTGAATGAAATCAAATCCTCACAATAATGTTTCAATATCTAGTCTACAGCCTTCCCAAAAGACCAAAAGCTTTTACTGCAGGAAGTGTGGGACATTTTTAAAGAAAATTTTAGATGAGCAGGTATCCACAAACCTTTGGCTATAAATCATACTTATGGAGTATGGACATTATTTTATCCATAACTAGTAGCCTTAGTAAATTATTGGTAAAAATGTTTCCTTAAAACATGAAAACCACCACTGACTCTCCAACAGAAACACATCACACATTCTGTTTATTCAAACACTCGTTATGTGGAGATCTGCCTTTAAATACAAAAATAAATAATAACACAAACGTCACTGATACAGCAATGCATTGAACACTGATGTAATGAGCAGGAAATTCAATAAAATATCTTATTGCTTAAAATTTTAACATGCAAATTTTAATTAACCACTCCCAGTAATGCACCCAGTGCAAAATTCATGATTAAAATGTTAAACTTAACTCAGCTCCAGAAACACACTCAGGCTAAACACACTCTCTGCTAAAAAAAGAAAATCGTTATGCTCCACTTTCATACATTATACACAGTCCTCAGTCCAATCCCAGTAGTCTTTTCCTTCTCTTAAATCCTTGATTGTTGCCATGCTTTTCTGTCCAATGCAGTCTCTACCAAGTGCAAGATTCCATCCTGAAGTGAATAACATAACATGTGACTAATGGAATTAGGTTCTCATCCCTGATTGGAGACAGTCTTGAGTCAGAGGTAAGAGAGATACATGAAGATAAAACTGATATCATCCTGCTATACGCCGCAGTGAGTTCACATGTAGATGGAACAGGAAGTCAGCATATGAAGCCCCTCCATTAGGACTCTTGTCCTCCACCAGGAGGCGCTGCAGACACTCCTCACAACTGTCACCTTCCTTCACTACTTTCAGCTGCAAACACAGAAATAAACAGGGTTAAAAAATAATAACCCTGTTATAATAATAATTTCTCAGTTAGCCAGCTAACTTAAGTCTAAAGTTGAGGATTGTTCAATAGGAATCTCCCTCAGCTCTGTTGCTATTGGACAGGCTTGACTTCGGGCTGAAGTTATCTGGTTAACTAAGAAATCCTACTTTGTGAAATACCCCCCTGGGAAGGCGGAATGATTTTTAAAAATATCGAACTTTAATGTCATGTTTTCAACATAAATTAAGCTCCAGTCTCATTTTTCCAAATAAATAAATACATGTAGATATAACATATCTATATATAAATATATAACAAAAGCATCAAGTGATTAAGAAAATACATTACATAAACAAAAGTGACAACAGTATGTAACAAATAAACCAAACCCAAGGATTACACCATGTTGACTGTGCAGCTCTAGCAGCACACCTGCGTCAAATGTCAAGATGTTTAAAGAATTGTTCCTGGATTTAAATTAAATATAAATATAAAATCATAAGCAGACACACCTTAAGTGTAACGGCTGCATAGGATTGAAGTTTGATGATGAGATTCCTAAGGTTGACTGAAAGAGGGTTATCCAGCACAGGAAGATTTATCTGCAAAACACATACACACAGTCAGGATGATGGGTATACACACACACACACACACACACATATATATATATATATAACAAAATATAAATGAATGGTGATTTTTGCATTATGTGTAAGAATGATAAAGTGTCTATATACAGTAAGAATCCTGTAAAACTAATCCTAACATTGAGCTCAATATAAATAAATGTTTTGGTTTTTTTTATACAAGAGACATGTTTAATAATAAAAAATAAAGCACTCCACAAAGTTGAGGCCTTTTTATCTAAAAAATATACAGAAACACAATCACACACTCAGATAGGAGGAAAAATATTTATTTGAATAAAAGTAGATAAGTCACAGGAAAATTGCAAGACCCGACACAAGAATGTAACAACTCTCTGAATCATCAAATCAGAGTCCAGCTCCAGGTATGTCTCACCTCTCCGGATATGAGTGAAGAGAAGGAGGAGACGCTGAAGAGCAGTGTTAAGGCCAGGGGTGGCACCATACTGCCCACCCACAGCAGCAGAATGAGAGGAGAATACAGCAAGTAGAGAGAGTCAGACTTAAGGTTGGAGGCAGAACAGCGCACTGCAGACTCAAAGCAGGAAGCACTGCATCTCTCTGTATTTACTGGCTACAAAAAATACAAGATCCAAAGCAAGACTCGTTACATTACAATCACCAAAAAAATCTACTCTTAAATGAGCAACAAACTACACCACCATTCAGAAGTCTGGAATCAGTTTACATATTTGTATTTGACATGAGTTATTCCGTGTACATGGAAATGTTATAAACTGGACTTCAAAGGATTCAGTATATTGAGAAGACATAGAAAGCATATTGTCGATGTCCAATGAAAATGCAACTTCAAAATATCAACTTGGCAGGGAAGGGAAAAGCTTAAATTTCAATGGAAGTCAATGTGTATATATAAAAAAAAAAAAAAAAAAACTTATATGAAAACTATATATATATAATCCAAGTTATATTAGAGTATTTCTAGATACATGTTTTTGATCAGAGAGCTAGAATACCTAAATTCTACTGAATAATAAACCACAATTATGTATGTTTTAGTCGTTTGTCAAATTATTAAATGGTAATTACAAAAGGCAGTTTACCTCATCAAAATAAACAAAGAGCTAAGGGCATTAAAATTGCATTTCAACTGCAATGATCCTGAAATGTGTTTAAAAATATTTTGATTATATTGAACAAAGTTTAGCCCACTTAAATATATAGGTTATTTGTCAAACTTTAAATGTTAATATTGAAATATTTTAAAAATATTGAATATTAAAAAAATTGAAATGAATAAATATTTTGAATACGTTTAAATATTAAAATATTGCCAAATACTGCCAAAAAAAGCAACACCATCATCTTCAAACAGCTCTGAATTTCCAGCCTCTACAGAAGTGTGGTGTGATTATATTAAGCACTTGACAGGGAATCATCTCAATGCAGGGATTAATTGCAGGGGAACTGAGTGTTCAGGCACCTCACCAGTAGCAGAACGAGTGGGTAGAAATGAGCGGCAGTGTTGCGTGTATCCATAGAGACGGTGAGACTGCGCAGTTGCAGACGATAATGCACAGAACTGCGCAAACCAGGCAGCAGCACCTCACTCTTCCTCAAGCTGTTAATGTAGACTGGCATCACCTTCAGAAACTGAGGCAGCACCAGCTGAGGGAAACGCAGAAATGTTATCATATATAGTATAATATCATATATTTAATAAAAATTGTATACACAAAAAAAAACAGAAGAAAGATAAAGAGGGATAGACATAATAAGCAAGAAAAGACAGAGAAAGAGTCAGAGAGATGGTAATCACAAGAAAGGCTGTCACAAACACACAAAAGTAGACATGCAGACAGAGCCATAACAGCAATCAGACTACAGAAATAAAATAGAGCTTTCCTGGTACCGAGCCATGAAGACTTAATGAAAATGGCTTTGAAAGATTTTGGGAGAAAAGCTATATAACAATCATACAAAATAATTCATGAAATAAATATTAAGAAGCGTATTTGAGCACATGGCACCCCACCAGACCCAGTAAACAAGTGTTAGAGTGAGTCAGATGGAAAAGATTACTCAATGACGTTTGTGAATGTGTTATTTCTAAACTAACCTGTCCAGGGGAGACAGAGGTAGTGCAACAGTGTTTTCTGTAGCAGGCTAAAGTCTCAGTGATTTCCATCTGAAGCTCTTCACGAAGACACTGCAGAGATGTTTCCAATGCTGCGCAATACACTGTCATACACATTTCACATGAAACAGACAGAAGTACACACAATATCAAAAGGTCAAATGTTGAGTATCTCATCTCACCTTATATTTTTGTAAATTATTGTGCCCTTTTTTTTTTTACATTATCTTGAAGAGCACTGTATATGATTCTGAAGAGTGACGGCTCATGTTTCAACTTAGCAAGGATGCCACCATGCCCCTTATTTCAGTGCTACTTCAGAACCTTGTGCTTTGTGCTTTGTTTTACAAAAATTGAGCCAATCCGATTCCTGGGAGCAGTGCCGAGGCTGGATACAAACATCAGACTTTTTTTTCCAGCATGTAAACAAGCCAGATGAGCTAGCAAACTATGAGGAATCTTTTACTGAATATTCCAAGTGTTTTGGATTGAAATCATATGTGTGTGTGTGTATATATATATATATATATATATATATATATATATATTGCCTTTAAAAATATATTTTGGTTAGTTTTATATGCTGAAGTGTAGAACACAACAGGAAACAAAGTCAGTCCTTCTGCTGATGAGTGTGACGGCGTTTAACAGTATTGTACATCAAATGGCCAGAAAACTTCAGCCTACTCTTTTTGCAGTAGAAAGTAAGCAGTGTCTCAGCTTGGCTTGTTCGGAATGTGTCCAGTAGGTTCTGGGAGCAGGCCAAAGTAACAGTGTGCACCCGTGTCCTCTGCTCTCCTCTGGAGCTGCTGTACGACAGAACTGCCTACAAGCACACAAGAACACACAAAGATGAGACGCTAAAATAATCTTTATTCACAATTTGCAACAAAAAGTGTCCCTAAAATAAAAATCAGTAAAACAACCTGATTTTTAAAAAAATACCTGAAAGTATTCATTTTATTTCATGTCTTTTCCCTACTGTGATTTTATCAGGGAGTTGCAAATCAATTTAAGAGAAGCATTGTTAGTCATAACATCCTTTTCATGTGCTCAGTGCTACTATTCAAAATCTGAAAGGCACCCAGATCTTACTCCCCTCAAGTGTGACCTGAAACTACACATAAACAAACCATCTGGCAATGCTCAGTTTGTTTCAGTTTGTTAGATTTGTGTAAATGTCCTGCTTTATTGTGTGGTCATTTTAAAACTTAATTAAAATTCCAGTAGTATTTGCTGTAATAGCTTTAGCCATTGGACCCCAAGTTGTGTTCTGAAACATTCTGCAATAGTCTGGTTTAGTTAATGTACTTTGTACTATGTACTTTGTATGTTAACAAAACTAAGAGAGCCTACAGTTTAATCGTCATAGACAATATTCCTCAGATAAATGTGCTCTTTGACTGCTCAGTGACAAAACACAGTTTTCACTTTGCAAGATCTGTCAATTTTATAAAACCAAGCTTCTATCTTTTTTTTTTATTATTGTTGTTCTCACCTGTATGGCCACACCCCTTATTTCATCAAGGGATTTGTTGTGAATGAATTCAAATGCCAGGGCTGTGTGATGATCAAGTGCTGCCATGGCAACACAGCGGGAGTCCGTGCTGGCAAGGAAGGCGCCATAGCAACCAGACACCCGTAGTTCTACAAAAAAAAAGTCAGACACAAGTTACAAGCTGTCAACCCAAACCCTCTCCCTATTCGACTCAACACTTGAAAGGACTTTTTATTTGAAAGGCATATTTTCTGGCAGTGAAATAACAAGAATTAAACTTTTGCTGCAATTTACATCTTTTGTCTCAAGGTGCTGTTGGGTCCTTACATTACCTCTGCTGACAAAAACTCTCAGCTGTGCTTTGTATGCCATCTCAGTGTTCACACTCATCATCAGGTCTCCGCAGAAACGTGTTCTCTCCACTTCTGACTAAGGGGCAACCAAAAAAGTTTTTTTATAGACTTTACAGTGCCATATAAAACATTACATACTCTAAAAGCATATGATAAAGTAGTGATATTTATTATTGTTTTGTGGTTGAGATGTTAAAACTACAAGAACGGATGACCTTTTCACCCAATCACCTTTCATTATTACTAATTAAATTACTATTAAATTCAGAAGGGAAACATAAGATTCATTGCATAATTCAACAAGACTGCGGTTTTGCAAAACCATGTTTAAGAATGTGTTTATACTTGTCAGCTATAGTTCGAATAAGTTGCAATTGCTCTGTTAGTGTGGTTTGTTATGTATGAATGATTCCTTTGGAACTATAGTGCTCACCAAGCAAGCAGACTAAGATTGCCTGAGCAGGTGGGTCTTAGTTAATCTCTTAACATATTTGGTGCTGTTTATTTCAAGTATGGACACAATATGAACAAAAGGCTTTTAAATGAACCGAAAAGAAGAGCTAATAATCACAAGATGTGCCCTAAATTCACCGCAATAGAACAGGGCTTTTGGAAAACCAGCAGAGGAAACAACCTGGAGTAATGAGAAATTTCTGACATTTTAACCATTTTACCACCTCTTGCTGGTATACACAACCCCAATATATACATTAAAACCAGCCTGACCAGAATGAGAGCGCCCAATTTCTTATGTAGAATAACATATAGATGAGGGAATGTCAAACTCAGTGACACATCATGATTCGCTGAGGTCCTACAGAGTCTGATACCCCTCATCTAGTGTATATATCAAAGATAACATCTACGCTTAAAATATGTAAGACTGCAAAATGCTGTCTAGTGGGTGCGCTGTATCTTGAGTAATGTGCTGTTCAAGAGATTAAGATCAAATCTATTGAGTACGGTTTCTGTCAAATAGTTGTTAAACCCTGGGTACTACCTGCAGACTGTTGTAGCAGATAAGTTTGCCACCTGTTAGAAAGGGGATGTGCCCAGGCCAAGCCCCACCCACATCCTGCTGTGAAAACACATACATCTGCACACTGCAGCCTTGACTAATGCATGCCTTGGCCAATGAGGTGGAAGAGTCTGGAGCTTGAAAGATAGACTGGAAAAATGAATAAATAAATAAACATACATACATACTCAGACAAGAATATGTTAAATTCAATTAGATTTATAATAAAAATTGATTTATGTTTTCATTCATTTTACCTCTGGTTTGCTAGAGGTGAAGAAGCCTGTGGAGCCTTTCTTATCTAAGATTTCAGTAACAGGTGAAGACTGGAAGACCATGAGCATTCCAGGGCAATTTGCAGCCTGTTAGAAAGAACACCAAAGTGTGTTAAATACCTGCAGGAACATGTTGAATGATTTCCTAAAGAATTAGGTTTACAGCAAACAATTGGTTGTTTTAAGAAAGATAACACAGTTTTCTCAAAAAAGATGTAGATGTGTGCAGGGTTAAACTTTTTCTACCTGTAGGATCTTGAGTGCAGCAGAAATGGAGAGATAATGTGAGCCAGAGCTTTCCTGGGTCTCGGCATCAAACAAAGGAAGTTGCTGCAAAATGCTGCACAGAATAACAAAACAACAGAACCACGTATATGAGTTAAATGGGTCTTATAATGGCAAAAATCTTTTTTTGCTTTTATGAAGAGTTTCTAAATATCAAAAAGCAGTAAGTGTGATGTGAGCTACTGTGAAGTTTATTTCCACATATTATATATAATTATTATTATAATATATATTATTTCCTTGATCTTATGAATTTGTTATATTTGCAAACTGCTGATCAGCCATTATCTTATGGCCAACATTTTTTGTGAATTTGTGAATTTTGTCAGCTACAATTACAGACTATGGTGTATCTGCTCCTCTGCATACTTCGATTGCCCTCTTTCACTCTATGCTTCAGTGGTCAGGACCCCAGAAGCAACAGAGCAGGTGTGATTTGGGTAGTGAATCATTCTCAACATGGGCAGAACAGTGGTGCAGCAGGTAGTGTCGCAGTCACATAGCTCCAGGGACCTGGAGGTTGTGGGTTCGATTCCCACTCCGGGTGGCTGTCTGTGAGGAGTTGGTGTGTTCTCCCTGTGTCCGCGTGGGTTTCCTCCAGGTGCTCCGGTTTCCTCTCACAGTCCACACGTTGGTGGGTGGACTGGAGATTCAAAAGAGTTTGTGTGAGTGTGTGTGAAGGACTGGCGCCCCCTCCAGGGTGTATTCCCGCCTTGCGCCCAAAGATTCCAGGTAAGCTCTGGACCCACCGTGACTCTGAATTGGATAAGCGGTTACAGATAATGGATGGATGGATCATTCTCAACACTGACAGAACACGTGGTAGTGGTGTGTTAGGGTGTGACATTAACTGCAAGAAATAGACAAATTTAAAATCTCTGATGTTGACATCCCAAATAATAAGATGTCATAGGCAGCTAAAAGATTAAAGTATGTCTAATGCAATTTGTTAACAGTAGTTCTTATGAGCTTATAGACTGCTTAGTGTTGTGTGTGTAACCAGTTCTTGATGATGGTATACCCTGTATTGATTGGGGAGTAAAGATCCTTATTTTGTGTATTGATGGGAGGGAATGCTGGATCTACTTCATCAGTGGTCAATGGACTTTGCCCAGATGGGTTTAAAAACTCCAGAAGCAGTGATTCATCTGATCCACTTATACCAGCACAACACACACTAACACACCACAACCATGTCAATGTAATTGCAGCACCGAGAATTAATCACCACCCAAATCATATCTGCCCTGTGCCATTGGGTGAAAGGGGGCTAACAATGCATGCAGAACAACAGATAGACTACATTCTGTAATTATAGAACTACAAATTGCTCCTGTATTTGAGTGCAGCTTAAAAGGATCAGCAGTGAGTGTATAAACCAAGAAGTGATCGTTATGTTATGGCTGATCAGTGTACATTACAAAGACAAATACAAGAAAAAACACCCCATTAAACCATAGTCATTAATGAGACTGAGCCGTGTGTCTGTTGTTACCTCTCTATCGTCTGTCTACATTCTTTAACAGGCAGCAGAAGCCCCTCCCTCACAGGGAGCTCAAGCTGATCTGTGTCTGTGATGACCATCATATGAGGGCGGGATAAAGTTGGGCTGAGGTCATAGAGGTGGATCCTGCTGTCATAGGTCATCAAACCAACTCTGAGATCTGACTGGTCAGCATCTTCTCCACTAGATAATTTTCAAGAGAGTCAGAAAGGAGGGCACAATGTGTTTGTGTTTGTGTGTGTCACTTTATATTTCCATACCCATCTAGAGACAACAGTAGGGAACAAAGCTGCTGACAGACGAAATCCAACTGCCCTGATCTTATTGCTGTGGCACTCACATCAACAGCCAAAAGCAACACAGCAGGCTCTCCCTGTTCATATAAGAGAAATACAGAAGAGTATAACAGTGGAGGTTGTAGTACACACAAAGAGAAACACACAAACAGCAAAATCTACCATTCCTAATGTCTTTTTTTTTTTTTACAGGATAGCTCATTTGTATCTTCATCAAAAAAATAAACAAAAAGCAGATGCACACAGAAAAACCCAACCCAATAAAACCACCTATATATCAACCAACATGATAGACATCTTTTTAATAATTCACAGAGCAGAGATAATGTTTAAGATCCTGACCTTCTGTGTTTCCACTATCTCATATGAACCCAAACTGAGCTCTGGTTTCTTCTCATGGTCAATTCGCTGGCCCTTGTTTGTAGGCTGATATGACTGCCATGGGACTGAGAATGAGACAGAAGGAAAATGTAAAATGGTGCAGCAACAGGACAGTGGAGAGAATACAGATTTATGGGAAAAAAATGTTGTATAAAAGGGGAATTCTATTCACAGTGTCTATTCAAGTCACAATATCTGTCAACAACAGCTATGTTATTTGTTATCTAAAATAGCCTGTGAATATAGACAGCCATTTTGTGTAATAAAGAAGTTTAGACATATCAGTGGAATCCTCTTGAAAAGCTAAGCTATGCTATTTGTTCATTTAGCACAATGCACCTGCACTTTTTTGTAAGCCTAATTTTAGTTTATGCCAAACTGTTTTGTTAGACTTGGACTACTATTATGGTTTCATTTTTTTTAAGAATTTAAAGGCTATTTCTTTACAGGGCCAGCTGCATGTTTAATAATTAAATCAAGCATAAGTTAATATAAAAGGATTATACTGACAGCTACAACTGAAAAGTAAAATGGCTGAAGAAATTAGTCTCTGATTCATTCTGACCTTCTGTGAGTTTGCCGCAGAATGGGCAGTAGAAGCGCTGGCCACAGTCCTGCCAGCTCATCGCAGGACTCATGAATGCACCACACTCCACACAGCCCCTGACACATTTCTGTGTCTCACATACAGGCACGGACTGCTGCACACATATAATATCACACATTAATCCAAAATAGTAAATACCAAAACAAAGACAGTTAACAACATATATTCTACAAGAAAAATGTACTCATTTTTACTCATATTAAAAATATTTGATGAATGTTGTTTGTGCTTCTTTCAACCTGTAGCTAACAAGTAGCTAAAGAAAGAAAAAAGGATCACTGCCCAGCTTCCATAATTGTAGAAGCTGCATGTGTGGGTCTTGTTACCTCCTGATTCTCAGGTTTGGCCAGTGGGCAGAGGATGGCTCCCAGAGGCAGGTGGCTCTGCTGCGCCAACTGCTGCTCAACAGGAAAACTGTATGATGTGCAGCGTACATACCGAGCAGTAGCATTACCTAAAGGGGATGATTTAAGTTCACACTTTAAGAACACTTTATTTTAAACACTGCAGTTAAAGAGTTTGGGAACACCATGTTTTTTTTTTTAATGAAATCTGAACTTTATCATTTTTACATTTTTTAGTGAAAGCTCTATTGTCTCAAATTGCAGTTAGACACAAATATGTTTAACACCATTTCCAAGCTAAGCCAAAAGATTGCGTGGCCAGTGATAAAGGACTAGTGCTTTGGTACCACGTCTAACATTTTTTGCATTATTGTTGAACCTAAAAAACAATAAACCAGTACAATAACAATAACAAAGTTTATACATCCATTAGGTGAAACCAAGGTGGAGTTAATCTTTGTTGTGTAGACCAGTGCTGTTGTTTTGTAATATTTCTCAACCTATCCATTTATATCTTAGTCTTACTTTGTTAAGCCATGATTAAATGTTTGAAATGCTGTCATCAGAGTAAGGGTATAAATTTACTAAATAAAAATTACAAACATAAACTCAAAAACTTCAAGATCTGTGGATAAGTGCTGATGTGCAGTACCTCTGTCCTCCAGAGTGCAAACAGTGGTGGAGAGTGGTGGGACAGAGGAATGAGGTTCTGAGAAAAACACTTTCCCCTCCCACTGAGCCCTGTCCTCACCCAGTACCTGCACCTACAGCAGGTTAGAGAGAACTCTTAATTAGAGAATGTGATGTTATTGTTAAGTTATTATCAATGTGGGTATTTTGACAGTGCATGTTTGTTCACACTACAAAGACAGATGTTGTTTACATACATATAAAATGTGCACTGACACAGTGGAACAATCAGATCTAAGCAACAAATCAGAATTTATATGATGCAGAGTGTGAACATAACCAGAATGTTTCAAAACAGAAGAGCAGACAGATAGGTCACATATTGATGTGTAGGTGAGAGCAGACATACAACACTGGGAAGTAGTTGAGGGTCCATGCCATAGCGAGATTCTAATTTGGGGCTGGACATAGGACTGGTCTAAATGAGGAAAAAATAGAGAGAGAGAAAGAGAGAGAGAGAGAGCGAGAGAGAGAGAGAGAGAGAGAGAGAGAAAATGAGAATTAAATACTAGTAGTAGTTCCAGTGTAGTAGTTACTATATGAAATACATAAACTCACTGGCTGTGAGATTATTCCCTGTGGTGCCATTTGTGTTGGACTGGTGACATCTTGGACAGGTTTGAATACACCTGTGTCAAGGTCAGAAAAAAAAAAAAAATTAAAAAATTATTTTAAATACTCTTTTGTTTTACATAAATAGACAATTTTATCTGCCACTGATATTTAAAACACTACGTAATTCAATGCACTTTCCTCACGCCTTGAACATTAACATACACACATTTTTTTCATTACAGATGCATCTGATTGTAATATATAATGAGTCTTAAAAACTGACTCTTTAAAACATAGCAGCGAGTAATGTTAGTTAGGTGTTTGTTGTCCGTTCAGAGCTATTATCAAGGACCAAACAATAAGTCAAATATGTAATTCTCAGCGTTTATATTATTCATTCATTCATTATCTGTAACCGCTTATCCAGTTCAGGGTCGCAGTGGGTCCAGAGCCTGGAGGGGGCGCCAGTCCTTCACAGGGTAACACACTCACATTCACACCTACGGACACTTATGAGTCGCCAATCCACCTACCGACGTGTGTTTTTGGACTGTGGGAGGAAACCCACGCGGACACGGGGAGAACACACCAACTCCTCACAGACAGTCACCTGGAAGGGGAATCGAACCCACAACCTCCAGGTCCCTGGAGCTGTGTGACTGCGACACTGCATTTATATTATCGCTATCTGTAACAATAAATATGATTAATATATTTACAGGTCACATTTGATAAATAAATTAAGTGGCAACTTGACTTCCATACCATTACAATGCGACTGTGAGGGGGTCCAGCAGGTGGTCTGTTGTGGATAGCCTGAACCCAATGAAGATAATGACCAAACTGCATTCATGTCAGCTGGTCCGCTCTGAGGAGGATTGCTGGACATTCCAGGAGGAGATCCAGCTGGAGACAGGACAGGGGCCCAGCTCTTGTAGTCTGTCCATGGCTGCTGAGACTGATGCTGGACATGCTGTCCATAGCCAGGATGAGCAGGATTAGTGACCGGAAGCTCCATCGCATTTAGATCAGTTCAGCATTTATTCCACAGCAAAGAGCATTCTGCTGGAAAAAGGGCAATGGGGTGTCCTACAGGTCTTTTTAATACAGTAATGTGGAAGGTGGCTGTTCCACAAAGATAGATGATTTAGTCCTGATTTGAGGACTGTCCAGGAGGAATATCCCTCTGCTCTTTTCCGTTTGAACACGGTTGATTTTAGACTGAATATTTCCGGCTAAATTAAAAGAAAAAAGTGCATCACGTTTTCTATTTCATTGTTTATCTCAGTTAAAAAAAAACCTGGACCGTAGATTGGCGTAAAAAATTAATTTAAGACATAACACGTAAAAAAATATTTTAACCAGTGATGTCTATATTTTGCTCAAGACTGTAGGCCCAGTGCTTTTACATTCTGCGGGTTCTTACTCGAATTTTCCGTTCCTCCTTAAATTATCAGGAACTTGATCGCACCTGCTGCAATATTTAAGGGGAACGGAGTATTCCCATTAGATGGCGAACGGCATTTTGTGAGGAAACGTAGAGCAGTACAGCTGATATCACAGATACGGTTCATTCTATATATTCAGACTCAGAAACATGTCCAAACACTGGACGTGTTACAATCGATCTATAAACGACCTTAAACCGCTGTTCACCTCCTCAGCTCTCAGTCACGGAGCTGACACACGGCAGCATCTCACCGGCGGATCCCCTCGGCTTCTACACTGTAGTCTAACACCTCCACTCGGTCCTTTAGTAATGTGCTTATCATCAGAGCTTCACCCTGAGATGATCCCTGTTGTTTTAATGGATCGTTACAAACTGAAAATTGTCCGTTTATTTCACCGCCGCCTCGAGCGACCGGGGATTCACGACCGCAATCCCAGGACCCTGTGTTATAAGTACACTGCCCCCTAGCGAAGTGGATATAAGGACATGGAAAAGCTGGATGACAGTCGGAGTGTGAATACAGAGTGGGAATAAAGTTTTATATGTTTAACGTTGATGAAAAAAAAGATGGCCAAGCCTTATAAGACTGTGATCAAGGCTTAAAGGAGAAATCTGTTAGATATTTACTGTACTTAGTCATAAGATGTCCAGGGTGATCATAGATTAAGGAAACAGGCTAAGATGAAGCACTGGCATCCTTAAGAGCAATGCTGAAGCAGTATAATCTATTTGAGAGATGCCCAATCCAGAGCAGAGCTCTACTGGAATTTCAGCCTGAGATCTGTATATACACATTATAGTCCAAACCCACTGGGTTGCCAGGTCCACAAACATAGCATCTTGCAGCTTTAAAGTGAACAAGTGAACAGAGATAATGTTAGATTTTTTTATATTATAGTGTATAGATTAAACGAGTAAACGCCAAAGTTTGTGTGTTTTATGTGAGGACTATGTGGTGTGTGTTTTATTAGAAGAATGTGAATAACAACATGATCAAAATGTGTAAATAGTTCGTGTGTTTTAAAGAATTTAGTGTTTATTAAATAGTGCTTATTCGCCTATTTAAGGTGGAATGGAAAATTCAAGCTCAGTAATATATCACAAATATAAGCTTTTAACTATTAACTATAACAAGTTTTATCCATTTTAAACCACACACACACACACACACACACACACACATATATATATATATATATATATATATATATATATATATAATTATTATTATTATTATTAAATAAATATGGGATATCACCTTACAACCTCTGTAACTTAAATCTTATCTGTAACTGATGTGGGTGGTGCAGCAGGTAGTGTCGCAGTCACACAGCTCCAGGGACCTGGAGGTTGTGGGTTCGGTTCCCGCTCCAGGTGGCTGTCTGTCTGTGAGGAGTTGGTATGTTCTCCGCATGGGAGGATGTATTCCTGCCTTGCGCCCAATGACTCCAGGTAGGCTCTGGACCCACCGCGACCCTGAACTGGATAAGCGCTTACAGATAATAAATGAATGAATGATGCCTTGTGGTGATTGTGTCTCCTCCTTCAACATCCACAACTGAGGTGCCCTTCAGCAAGGCGCATAATCCCAAATTACTTCTCAATGTTGCTGACTGCTAAGTGTGCTCACTGCTCCTAGTGTGTGTTTGTCTGTAAGTATGTACAGTATGTGTCTGTGTTCACTGCCACGGATGGAATAACTCTTTTGGGACTATTTCGTAGTACATTTTAAAATGTAAATAAAGAATGTATCTCAGGAGGGACTGCTGATCTGTAATGTCTAAACGAACCGCTTGGTGTCAGTGCTGTGTCATTAACTAACCCTGTAAATTGTACTGATTTTTAGTCGTAGTTAAACAATACGTCATACACATATAAAAGCACAATTCCTGACGTAAAATCTCAAGAGCTCAATAACTAAGGTGAAACCTCATAAATTATTTCAGCTTCTAGCATAAATTTAAATCTATTAGGCTTTAATTTCCTCTTGGTCTAAGGGTTCTAGGGTTGTGAAGTGTGGTGTGTTCTCCATGTCTGTGTGGAGTTACCTCCAACGGTCCAGAAACATGGTGCTAGGTTTATTACCTGTTCCAAAGTGTCCATTGCCAGGACTGAATGTGTGAGTTTGTGGTGCCCTGTAATGGACTGGAGCCCCATCCAGGGTGTGCTACATTGACTACAGACAATAAATAGATGATACAGAAGGTACAAATCCATCCAAATCCTTTATAATCTATTAGAAACTGATTATAGTCTCTACCATCCATCACTAATTACTGTACACTCCTTTTAATCTAATGAGATTATTCAAGTAGTGTTGAAATCCAGGTTTTGCCATTTTCTCTCTTGTAAATTTCACTGAAGCAGCCAAAGAAATGGTACAAGTAGGTAGCATGAAATACACAAGATTATGAGACATAAAATGTAAGAGTTGCTGTTTTCAAATCCTTTAAAAAAAAATAAAAAAAATATCATTTCCGGATAATGGCACATGAATGGCACCACCAAGTCATTTTTAGTGGGAAACTTGATAATAATTAATTGTCTGTAACTGCTTATCCAGTTCACGGTAGCAGTGGGTCTGCAGCCTACCTAGAATCACTGTGCACAAGATGGAAACACACCCAGAGCAGGGCTTAACACACTACCCCAGGACCCTGGAGCTGTGTGACTACCTGTTGCACCACTGTGCTGACCTAACTTAAAAATTATTATATATATAATATGTCAATATACTTATATACAAATATAGCACTTTTAACATACCCAAGGGCACATTACAATTAAGTATTAGAAAAAAAAAAAACAGCATTTTCATTGATTTTTTTTTAATGGATGTTCAATGATATTGTTTCCTGATCAAAAGTCATTTGAATGCATTTCTTGTCATAGAGTATAATTAGGAACTTCCAAGCAATACTTGAATGTAACAAATGATAGCTTTGTATTCGCCAGCATAATATATCTGAGTTATTGTACTCCTTCAAACATGTTGGGATGACAGTGTACACATGTCAGGAAGCACGGAATCACCTTCACTCACCCGCTTGGAATTATTCATTCATATATTGTCTGTAACCCGGAATCACTGGAAGCAAGTTGGGAACACACCCTGGAGGGGGTGCCAGTCCTTGGCGGGGCGACACACATTGACACCTATAGACACTGTCTTTGAGTCGCCAATTCACCTAACAATCTGGGTTTTTGGACTGTGGGAGGAAACTGGAGCGCCCAGAGGAAACCCACATTGACACAGAGAGAACACACCGAACTCCTCACAGACAGTCACCCAGAGCAGGGCTCAAACCCACAACCCCAGGAACCTGGAGCTGTGTGAGAGTGACCTGCTGCGCCTCAGTGCTGCCCAAGCTTGGAATTGGCAATGGCTAAAAATATGATGATCGCTGGTTCAATTCTTTCATCCATCTAAAACTGGGTGTACAAGAAAGCACAATTGGCCTTGCTCTCTGGATGAGTAGGATGCCCCCCTTCCCTCCATCGTGTGGCTGACAATGGGAAATCTCTTCCATCTCATGGGGACATGGGGAAATCTCTTGCTCTTCCAGCAAGTTCAGATGTCCGGTGGCAGTAGTTCAGAATGAGGTGGTAGATGGCTTCTCATGTGCTTATACTTTCAACCTCCCAGGTTTGTGGCATTCTTTTTGACTGGTGGAGTCCTAGCTAAGTGTTGAGTAGGTGTTTTCTCCCCAAGTTTAAAGCAAGCCAATGTCAGGATCGTAAAGATAATTCTTTACACACATCTCATGCATTAAACAATGTAAGCAACAGAATTTTTTTAGAAATGAATTCTAATAATTACTGGAAGCATAGAATCTAACACTAGAGCAACGTATTTAGGCAATGTTTAAAAAAGGCCTGTTGATCACTCATGTGGATCATGTTTTATCTATTTAGTACTGTAACTTATCTGAACTTTAATGTGCTTTAGGACAATGCCCTCTATCCCCATTTCAACTCTTGTACTGAAGGAGAACCTGAGAATGGATTGAGGCTGAATCATTGTGGTTTGAAGGTGCAAGTGTCCAGAGGTGTCCTCTGTCTGGAAAAAAAACCTGCAAGAGTGAGAACAAGAATGGAGGTGGAGTACAGAGTGGCGAGGTGATAAATATTTCATGTGCTCCTCTGTGTGCCCTCGACCCAGTGTTGTAATATTGATGTGGTCCAGGGGTCCTATAGGCTATGCTCTTAGCCCTGATGCACACGCACACACACACACACACACACACACACACATCAACAGATGCAGACACAAACACACTGAAGGCTATGTTTGTGGTCATACACGACAACACCTGAGATACTGTGATTGCCAAGGACAGTAATGTTGTAAGAGATGTCTTATATCATCCTCATGCTGGGTGTCATAAGTTGGGTAGTGGGTGGAAGGGGTTACTAACTACTATGTTAATGAAAATACTATGGTGGCGCAGCAGGTAGTGTCGCAGTCACATGGCTCCAGGGACCTGGAGGTTGTGGACTCAAGTTCCACTCTGGGTGACTATGTGTGAGAAGTTTGGTATGTTCTCCTTGTGTCTGCGTGGGTTTCCTCCATGTGCTCTGGTTTCCTCCCACAGTCCAAAATCACACGTTGGTAGGTGGACTGGTGACTCAAAAGTGTCTGTAGGTGTGAGCGTGTGTCGCCATGTGAAGGACTGGCGCGTGTTCCTGCCTTGCACCCAGTGATTCCGGGTGGGCTCTGGACCCACCGCGACCCTGAACTGGATAAGCAGTCACAATGAATGAATGAAAATACCATAATCTTAAAAAGGCTACATATGAAGTGAAAGGTTAAATTGAAAAGATGTTTACAAATCACAGAAAATGTTGAAGTATGAAAATACATCATTGGAACAGAGTCTTAACAAAATAACTAGGAAGACACCATGGGCTCCAGTCCATCACAGGGCTTTACTCACCCACCCAGTCACTCACTCAATCACACCTGTGGAACCTTTCACCCAGCCAGTCACCATGTGTTTTTGGAAAATTGAATCACCATATTATTTACATCTGTTCCATGATAAATGTAGTACATTAATGTAGTATATTAACAGCTCTCTTATTGTTAATATACTTTACTCAAGGAACAAACCATTATTAAATCCAATTCTACTGTAGGCCTAATCCTACAATGCGTTTTGTCTTTTGTTTCTGTCTTCATCTGTGCTAAACTCCTCTAAACCCACAGAGCTCCAGGATACTGGGCCTCACAGCAGCTTTTGGTTTCATGGTTTTATTGCAGCACTTAACCCTGCTCACAGGAGGAGACAGAGTTCTAAAAGAAGGTTTATTAACTCTGCACAGCCATGAGGACATTTACAGGAGGAAGCAGAGAGCAGGGATTATAGCAGAGTTTACTCATCAGACCATATGATTTACCGCAGGTGTCATAAAGACGACCTGTATACTGTAATATTGTCCATAATGTCCATAATGTGCTGTAATACAATATAGTTACAGTAGGTCAGTACAGACTAGAAAGCTGTAGCAGATCGTTTTCTCTTTTTATGTTCCTAATTTTTCTATCATCAGAATGATATACAGGGATTACATACATTTAAGGACATTTTGCAAACACCTTTTTGATTTCATGCCACTGTACATTTAATGTGTTACCTAAAGCCTCTGGCTCTTTCACCGGTTTCTTTGTTGGTGTTTGTGGTTTCATCTAAATATATTTGTCAACGTTAGTTTAGCCCATGGATTTTGGTGCTGTTTCCTGAATTATATAGTTTGTGTCATCAAAATCTTTTAGACATGAAGAACCTCATGGAACTGGCTTGTAACTCCTTCTCTGACTTCCTCATTGACTCACTTTTTTTAATTCATTCATTATCTGTAGCCGCTTATATGGCGCCTACATAGAATTGACATAAAAAAAAGTCACTGTCACAGCACTGTCACAGATAGACCCTTAAATTCAATCACAGGTGAAATAATTAACTCCTAATGTGTCATTTAGCTAATCAGAATCTTCTAAAAGGCTCAATTTCTGAAATCCTTCAAACTGTTTATAGTGTCTATCCACTTTTTGACCCAGTCAAAATCTGAATATTCTCATGTTACACATTTTAAAATGAGCCCTGATGTCATCCAATTTGATGTCGTTCTTTAAAAATACAAATCACTTAATCCCCTTTAGCATTGGCTCAAGGACCACCAGAGTGTGCTAACTTGTGGTCCATGGCCCAATGGTTGAGAAAAGCCTCTTCGGCAGAGAATACATTTCTGCAAACTGTAATGTAGTTACTTTTTATTGTCTACATTAAATGTATTGAGAAATTAAAAGAAAACACATCCACAAAACAGTCCCTGTGCAAAAGTTCTGGCACGTTTTATATTTTATGTTAAACTCAGCAAATAACAGTAATTTCTTATTAAAACATTCCAAAAACTGACAGGTAAAATGTGTTATTAAAGTTTATCTGACTGGGAGTTTTTCTTGAGAGTGAGAGAGTTCCAATCATAGAAGCGTACAAGTAAAAGGAAAAGCCAGGTCATGTTCACAGCAGATCAGGACATTTTTTGTAATGTGGCTGAATAATGCAGAAACCTTGGCTTATGAGACTTTTTAAGCTCTCTGGGAGTTTTACAGAAAGGGCATGGACAGAGACACCCAATGCATCTCGTAGCACCTTTACAGATAAGAGAACACAAACACAGCATTACACCAGCTGTAACTCAGTCTTAACTTGCACTATGGAAAATACCTTCCTAAATATCTATAACAAAAAAAAAATGCCATGAAATTACTTGACTCAACTGTATATATTATTTCCACATGTTTTGCATCAAATCAACCAAGTTTAAGGAATGAAGCCAGCCACTACTTCTTTTCAAACCAGTGGCGGATGCTGGTCTTTCAAGGAGGGGAAGCTCAATTTCGGCCTACATCATAAAATGTGTCGGTTTATTTATACGTAAATTCTACCCTCCGTTCCTTTTTAAGAAAATCTGTGACCCTGTCGTACCAACAAGGCGTCTTTTCCAGTGACTTGACTAGTGTCCTCTCAATGGCCAGCAGAGCTAGGCTGCTTAAACGGCCTTGGCCCATGTGAAGTGTGTCTGCCTGCGCTCCCACGAATCTTTACACCAAAGGATCGCTGATTCGCTCATTTTAGGGGAAGCTGAGCTTCCCTTGCAGTCTTACAGCAATCGCCACTGTTTCAAACTATTGCTAACAAAAGAAAACATTAGTAAGCTCAAAACTATTGGAGGAAAATGTTAATGGATCCGTTTTTAAATGTTATTTAACATATGCTAATGGTGTTCTATATATTTCCCAGACTTGGATGGCTGATCACTATGGTATCATTGGGACTTGGGGAGCAAAGGTTGGCAAAGGTTTTTTCTAAATGCAGACAAAATGTGATCTGGATTTTCATGATGTTAATGATGTTTTTAAAAATCTGTATAATCTTTATACATGTAACTAGGGCCTGAGTGAGCACAGAACATTAGCTGTTGGTTTGACTAAATCATGCCCAGGAATAATCAGCCATCCAGACAATACACAGCACTGACATGATAACAAGAAGGTCAGTGTGTGGGCTTAGATGTTATTCTCAAGCTTGCACTGTTACTAAGGTTACTTTATATTATTTTAAACTCGCTGATATTATGTCTAAGTTGATGTGTAGGAGAATGTGACAGGAATAGAAGTGTATCACGAATGCATTGTTGAAGTGCATTTAAATTTGAGGCATCGTAATAAGTGCTATGCTGTCTATTTCAGTCTCATGATGTAACGTTAAAACACAAAACAACAACAATAATGATAATATTAAAATAAAACATATCTGAACCTGTATCTGTTTTTGAGGTTGTGTTTGGGGATAGGATCGGAACTGAAAATAATTGGGTCGGCCCGTCGCTAACTTCTCTCATTGTGTGATAGATAGGCCTTGACTAATACACTAATCCTTGTGGATGATGCTATGTGTATGATAACAATTAAGGGGCATTTATAGTCTTATAGAAATTAAAATGAGCTCTAAATGTTTTAATCCAAATTATGTGTTGCTTACTTGTTTTGACATTAATGGCCGTAATAGTCACAGTTCACTACAGCTTATTTTGACACCATAATATGGAAGTTGGAAAAGGATCTTTTGGTCTGCAGAAGTTCAAACACACACATACTCTGTGATGAGACCGATGAGACACACAGAGACTCCCTGCTGACAGTAGTCTTGACAACGACTCAAAGCATACTCCCAGCAGACCCTCCTGTCCTCTACATACACTCATTAACTTCATCATCATCTTCATCACTGCACATGTGCATGAGAGAGAAAGCGAGAGACCCCAGATAAGCTGCTAACCTTTCATTACCATCATCATTATAGTACTGAGACACAAATGCACTAAATTACAGCTTCAGTTTCTTCTCTCTTCTATTAAATACTCACACTCTGCCAGCAAAGTCACCCTTTAAACATTTTTTTACCATTTCATCTTCCTACATTTTGCCATTTCCTTTGTAAAAATTAGTTTTATTTTATTTAAAATATAAAAAGATGAAGTTTCGAATGCTGTGATGTTAGATGGTGCATTGCATAGAAGCATACCAACATATTAGAAGTGGAGTGTTCATATTCTTCACAGTCTACATTTCACTGGCTATTAATCACTGAATATTTACACCTTGTAAGACAGATTTCATCTTCCATAAACAAAAGAATCAAAAACAATAAAACAAACACAACATAGCAAATAAAGACAAGTCCGGTCTTTAGGAGATACCAAAAAGGGCAGTAGCAATGATTTGCAGTTTCATATGATCTTTTTCATATAATAAAACCTGCAGCTTTATCTTGGCATGGTCCACTTTGTTGAGTGAGGTTATTTGTTTTCAAAGCAATTTAGACCTCCCAAAAGCCTTTTCACCTCACATTGCTCACTAGCAGCTCAGTAACAACATGTATACATATGGTGCTTTTCCACTGCATGGAAACTACATGACTTGGAACGGCTATTTTGCTTTTCCACTGCCCAAATCTGGCACCAGCTCCCTGGAACCGGGTAGGTTTTCAGTCCCAGCTCCCCCGGAGTTCCCACCGTGCCGAATAGGTACTAAATGGTGACGAGTAAACCCCGCAGAGCACTGTTTGACCAGAGTCTTGTCAATCAACATGAAATGCAGAGCTCATTCAAATCCAGCACAAACGGTCGCTTGTAAAGGCTCTTAGGTTATTGCAGCCTTCATATTTATTTTTATCGGACTCACAACGGCAGCTCGTAAAATTACCTCGAGGTGTTTTGAAGAGGTTTATATGCTTTTTGGGCCGATGGCGGACGAAAATTTCCAATGAAAGCCGAACGTTTAACAAGTAACAACTGATCTGTGAGAACTGGGGCACGGAGCTGTGTTTAATCAAAAAAACAAAAACAACATGTGATTACACGATGAATAAACTGTGGCTAACTTTACCGCTGCTGTTGTTGTGGTTTTCAAAGACAGCGATTCCTGTAAGACATGGGGTTTTACAATGTCACAGGCTCCATTTTGCTGGAGCACACTGACAATGGAAAAGTCACAAGCTTTAAGCGTGCCGAGTCGTGCAGAGCTGGACCAATGCGATGGAAAAGCACCAATAGGCTGTTTAATTTTGTAGCACTTCTGTCTGTTTACTTTCACGCAGTTAGCAGCCTTCTTGAATTTAGAGTGACTTTCTATGTAAATAAACTTAACTAAAGCAATATCCTCATCTCGTTTCATGATTTTCAAAGCCAAGACAATTTGTTTTTTACTCATTTAATGACACCAGGGCTTTATAAACACATTACACTGATTTTGAGGTTGCAAATGTTGAGGAAACATATTCTGTATTTTAAAAAAAGTCTTTTTTGATTATAATATGTTCTCTTTAACATTGATTCCAGCCATTTTAAAACCAATATCCATATGCAGATCATCTATATTCCTCTCATTACCATATGTTAAGAGAATTGTCTCTCTCTCTCTCTCTCTCTCTCTCGCTCTCTCTCTCTGGACCAATGCGGTGGAAAAGTGCCAATAGATCTTTTGTAATTCTTTCATCCTAATCAGGGTTGTGCTGTTTCAGAAGCCTACCTGGAATCACAGGACACAAAGCTGGAGTGTCAAAGTCTTGGCTAATCTGATAGCATGAGTTATGAGGAAAAATATTTGTATCTGAGACTATTTCAATTCAGCAGGTGGAATGACCACCGGGGTCATTCATTTTTATAGCCATGTTTTCATGGCTAGAGGGTACAATGTCTGCTGATAAACACTGGAAACATTCTCTCGTCCCTATGCTTGATCAGGACCTGTGGAACAAATAGAGGTCCCGACCCAGATGGCCCCCTACAAATCACCTGCACCACATGCAGGTTTATTTACTTTCTGATTTATTTGCATTGAATAGCTGTGTGGGAATGGCCTGCAGGGGACAGAGGGGTAAATTGATGTTGTTTGAGGGTCATGGTGTTGTTGTGAAAGGAGACCAAGGCCAAATATATTTCTCCAGGAGGGGCAAAGAATTACTGTATATTGTATACAATGCACGAGAGAGCACTGAGCATGAAGGTAATACTAATAAATTAATGACATTCTAATTTCACTAGCCCTGTAGCAACTCTCTCTCTCTCTCTCTCTCTCTCTCTCTCTCTCTCTCTCTCTCTCTCTCTCTCTGTCTCTCTCTCTGTCTCATATCCATAAGGCCTAGTGTTGTTGAGGTCGTGATTAATGAGAAATGAGCCCAGAGCTTACACTCCAGACTCCCTGAGCTAATCTTTAAGGGTGGTGTTTGTCACACACGTATGTTTCTTTATCACATCCTGACTCTAACACACACAGAGAGATTTTAGTTGCAAGAGGCTTATAGGGTTCTTGGGGATTTTACAGCTCCTTTGAAGAGAGGCAGTTTTTAAGGGGGCGATGCATTAACATGTTAACATAGATGATAATATTCACACTAATAAAGCAAACCATGGAAGTGATCTGGGAGCTAGAAAGGTGCTATATAAGTGTAACTATAAATACATAAATAAATCTGTTTCTGTGTCATAGAAATTAAGACATTACTTTTATAGCATTTTGTGATAATGTAAGGTGTGAGCTTTATCTACAGTGGCCCATTGTGCGCATTGAAGAGCACAAATCAGAACAGATTTCTTTTTTAACTGTAAGAGCTTGCTTTACTGTGTAAACACTAGAGGAAATGCAGTATGACTTTCAATACATTGTCCATCCCCTGTGCATAAGTCATAAAAAATATATACAGTGTAAAGTGCACACATTATTTTGCTAGTGTCATAGCCCTTGATGAAATTATTGTCCCATCCAAATGGCCACTCAACACATACATTTTTCAGTATTTATTGCATCCACCCTTATTTTTCTGCACCTCCAAAGCTCAGTCTTAGAAGCGGATTTCATCTTCGATTTTTCCTGATCAAAGTAATAGTAAAAATGTGGATCTGGAATGGTCAATCCATTGCTTTAAGAAAACCAGCAACGTATTTATCTGATTTACTAATTTCTTTGTGTCAATTTACCTTTACAACAGCTACAGATTAACAGTATTTTTTAAGGGTTTATTAAAGATGTATTTTTCACACCTGAAACAAGAGCATTTATTCATTCATTGTCTGTAATCGCTTATCCAGTTCAGGGTCCCGGTGGTCATTGAAAAATAAAAGTTTATCTCCCACATATGTAGAATACTGTAAGCTGTTAGCTAGGAGACTTGATCTGGGTTGAGTTTGTATTATATTTTATATGGAAACAACAGTATGCCCTATTAACTGTATGAGGGAGGTTAGTAGGTTAGTTTGGTTAACAGTGACCTTTTGCATTACAATGCAAAGCATTAATATCATAGTTTTAAATAATCCCTGAGTGTTATCTAACTACTCAACCCATGAAGACAATGCCTACAATTCGGGAGACCTGCAGTCCTCTCTAGTTTGTTTACATTCAGAGGCTCCATCTATATCTTTTAAGGTGGGTTTATATGTTTGAGGAGAAAATATGCAGGTTTGTAGGTGGCTGAGTTTAGGCTGTTTAGTTTTGTAGCACTTCTGTTTGTTTACTTTCATGCAGTTAGTAGCCTTCTGAATTTAGAATGAGTTCCTATGTAAATAAACTTAAATAAAGCAATATTCTCATCTCTTTTCATGATTTTCAATGCCAAGACAATTTGTTTTTTACTCATTTAATGACACCGGGGCTTTGTAAACACATTACACTGATTTTGAGCACACAAGCGGTTTGGCGAGGTAGCAAATGATTCTCTTTAACATTGATTCCAGCCATTTTAAAACCAATATCCATATGCAGATCATCTACATTCCTCTCATTACCATATGTTAAGAGAATTCTCTCTCTCTCTCTCTCTCTGCCCTCTCTCCTCTCTCTGACTAACACACACACACACACACACACACAGAGAGAGAGAGAGAGAGAGAGAGAGAGAGAGAGAGAGAGAGAGAGAGACATCCTCTCCTCAGTGGACTTGTGCTGATGTGTCTTGGGTTCTCTTGCCTCTGGGTGCTCCAGAATGACGTACACAAGAGGTCTAGAGTCTGCAGTGTGAAAAGCCACAAAACACACAGGTGACACAGAGGAAGAGGAAAGAGAGAAAATTCACACTATTCCTGAAAACAATACTTAGGTAATTTTGACAATTTTTGGAATTTTCCTAGACAATTGGTGCCACAGACACTCATTACACAGTAATAACAGATACAATAGCATGCGTGTGTTCATTTCTGAACAAAGGTTTGAAAAAAGGGAGCAGCCTGAGGGGGTTTCCAGATTGAGGTGACGGCGTCCGTACTGAGGTAATTGTCCACCATTCCCGTTGCGTCCATATCACCTACCCCACTCTCAGAGAGAGCTAACCCAAGCACGTCTCCACACAAATGACTTCTTTTCTCCTGAGGATTAGGCCAGAGAGACCAGAGTGACACAAAAACCTGGCATGTAATTAGTTAGCAACAGAATGGCTGATAGACTCTTCAGTCCCAGACCAAAACACACTGTCTCTACCTCATTCGGCACATATCCCAAAAGTTCGTGTAGATATCCCTTATACTGAGTACAGCTTGTACAATCTCCATAGAAAAGAACGAAATGAAGTAGAACATCTGTGCATGAGCTCCCATTAAAGATCCTGTGGACTCATGGGGTTGTTGGAGAAGTTTTTGGGAATAAATTACACAAAGTCTCAAGCTTGAGAGGAGAAAGAGTCTCATTTATTGGAAGACAGAGATGTTTCTGGGTCACCATCCAGCACTGAGACGTGGAGCATTTGAGGGATGTGCCTGAACAGTACCTGACCTCACAAATGTTCCTATCTCTGAATCTATTAAACTTCTTATAGCAAGTACAGCCATTACAGATGAACATTAGTACTAGCTGCAGAAAAGGGAGACAACTCTAATATTAAAACCCATCATTTTAGAAATAAACATTGAATGAGCATGTGTCTACAGATCATTGGCCACATGGTGTAACAACTTTCTAATCCGAAACTGCCTTCTAGCAATGCTACTTTAACTGGTTCTTAAGCTCTATGACAACTTTGCCACTTTTTTCGAGTCACATCATCTGGCAGGATTCAAGAAGAATCTCTGACTGAGTGAAACTTCAAAGTTCATTGACATAATTGACTCTATGACTCACAGATTGAGTCACTCAGTGACTTGGCGACTCCCAGACTGATTGACTGACTGGATGGCTGTCTTAAAGACTTATTGACTGACTGACTCATTAACTCACTGGCTGCCAGATTCCAGACCGATGAAACAAGCATGCTTGATGTTTCAAAGGACATCAAAGTGCATCAGGTGCCATACTCTGTGTGTGTGTGTGTGTGTGTGTGTGCTATAATATCAGCAGTAGTACATGTTTGGTGTTCTCCCAGTGATCATTTATAATAATCATAGACAGGGTAGCTACCTGTAAGATTGGATCACACTCAAGACTGAGATTTATTGACATTAGCTTGCTGTCAGTTTTCCATTCCCTGGCTAAACTGGGCTTGCCTGGTCTTGCTTGGGGTAGGTGTGATGATGGGTAAAATTTGGTTTACCTACGTTATAATGTCACACTAAGAGCATAATTGCTTCCTTTGATGTAAATCCACAGCCAAACAGGAAATCTTCCATGCTGAGGAGGCCCCTTGGTATTTACTTTCCTTTCTTTACTCAGAAGTTAGCTCATAAGATGCAGAACACAGCACCATTAGCTCAAGTCTCGGATCATTGTCTATTGATTGCATTGGAGCATTTTTTTCAGTTTGGGTGCCAGGGCTTCTGTTCAACTGCCTGCAACGCTGTGCAATAACACACTCAGCATGGAAGTGGAGGTCTCTTAGCGACAGATCTCTTAGCGGGCAGGTTCACAAACACAAAGCCTCGACTCCTCGCAGCCTGGGTTCTGGAACCCCAGCTGCCGGGCCAGCAGTAATTAGGCCCTGCGCTACTTCGCCTTGATTGAGTTGATGCATCAATAGCTAATGAACTATCCTAAAAACAATTAGCTCCAAACGCTAAAGTAAACCATATGGTTCAGGAACCAAAGACAAAGCGGCACTTGAGATGGACAGAGCTGGCCAAATGGTGTGAAGGTCTTTGCTAGGTTCTCCTAGCTTTTGTTTCAAATGGAAAAGGCAGGGATTAATTTGATTTCATTGCCCATTCACGAAGGGCTAAACCAGACACTGAGAGACTCTAGATAATGTCTCCTTGAGAGACTCCAGCAATGAAAGCCTTCTTACGATCGTCCAGTGCACTGGGCAGTGCAGTGTCAGCAAAGATTTTACAACTGCTCCTCTAATGCACCAAGAGAGGCTTTCAAACAGGATGCTTTCTATTGCGCAATTCAGCCTAATGCAAATGTGTAATGCAAAATATATGGACATAAAGCTTTCCTATATCTGTCCTTATAACGATTCCTAACACAACAGTCTTTAAAGTCCCCTTTTATGTTTCTTGTGCACTTTATTTATGTGTCCCATAAATCTGCAGGGACATTAAAAGGACACATTCACTACAAAGCGCTTTATGTTTCAAACCTGTAATAAACACCATTAATCTCCACAATGACCGTCAATGACAAGCAAGCCGTTCGATGAGGAAAACTAACAAAAACAAATCTAACAAAGGCATCCAAACATGCTAAGCACACAAGCATTCCTTTTCAAAACCCACCTCCTTGACAGTTTATTGCAACAGTAAACATAGCAGGTAGGTGTATAATTTAATGTTCAGAAATATGAATAATAATATTAATAATAATAATAATACATTATATTTATATAGTGCTATATATGTTGTGATTGCAGGTAGGAGTGAGTTTGGCCCTGTGCAAAGCTCTAATGGATTGGCATAAGATATTTTACATCTTTTCATGTGTATAATAACAATTTAAAAAGTAAATATATATATATATATATATATATATATATACTGGTTTTAAGCTGCTTAAGGGTTCTCTTTAAATATGCACATGCCCAGAGCCTGTAAAATTGGTAAAAGTGGTAATTTTTCATCTTAATACTGTAGATTTCAGTATGAGCTGCATAAACAGACGGTTCTAAATGGGTTTTGTGATGTCACAAACAAGCCAAACTACTCTAATGGTTTTGGAAAATAGGAATTAAGATTGCAATAAGTGACTTTTGTTAGGTGCACAAACAAGGGCACTAGTGCAGAAAAGAAGCTAGTGAACCAAACCAATATTTTGGCTTTGGTGTTTGGTGAGGCTGACAGAGCCTTTATCCAGCATCACACAAACCATCCTTTTGAACACTGCTCTGCCCACATCAATCGCAATACACCAAGCACAACACACACAAACATATTAACAAAGACCAACAAGAACAACAAGAGCCATAAAATCTCCAATATAACCCCTAAAATTATGAACACAAGGAGCCACTGTGCATGCTGGGAACTCCCCTGTGTCCAGTGTTCAGCAGCCATCAAACTATTTAGAAATATCCACCTCTGGATCTCTTGAATGCAAATCAGTGCAAGAGAATCAGGGAAGAGTATATTAATATGTAAGTCTTAAAAGTAGAGAACCAAAAACGGCCTGTTAAATTTAATGCAAAATGGCTTTGCTACATCAACCACACATTTGCTATAGATGTGGTATAATCTTAGGGAAAACTAGGATGTGGGCTCTTTAACACTCCTTAGAGAGGGTAGTGTGAGTGTGTGTGTGTGTGTGTGTGTGTAAATGGGTTATGTTAAAGGGAGTCATCTGTCAAATCTGAAATTATGGGGCAGGGTTTTGAGTGACTGTTGGTTAATGCATTAATGAATCATTTATGAGGAACTATATAACCCATTTCTAAAGTCACTTTTATGCATTTTTAATTCTCCCCAACATTCTACAATTAGAAATGTCTGACGTGATGAAAATGCTCTCGAGCTCGGTGGTTGAAATAAAGTAATTTCATGGCAAATTCACTTCAGAATTCCTAAGGCCATATAACCCAGATTCAGAGTTTTGAAGGAAAATAGCTGTGCCTCTAAAAGGATGGCCTTAATCACAACAGTAAATTCCCTCACACTTTCATCTTTGTTAGAGCAGAATAAAGGAGGCTCAGCATGTGACTTAAGTCAATGAAAAGAAATCTCTAAATGGTAAGGTTAATTCTGCAGCAGGAGATATACCAGGGTGAAAACTGAAATGACAAGCAGGGAGCTCAATTCTGGAGCGGCTTTGGCCTCTCAATACTGTCTCAATACTGTGTCAGCACTCTGCAGCTGCAGCCAAGATGGCTTTAAAGAAATCATAAGAGCTTTTTTTGTTTTCTTCTCTTTTTTTTCAGGAGCTCAAAAAAAAGCCCCTGTCTTTTTATTCCAGGCCAATCCTAGAAGCGGCCCACCCTCTGCGATTCTGGGGTTTGCCCCCTCCCGACACCCCTAAACCGAGCCATGGAGGAGAAACAAAAAGAAGCTTTAATGAAGCAAACAAGAAAAGAGCCTCCCCCTCTAAAAATGACAGTGATAAGCAGTTTGCTTGGAGCAATATTGGAAGAATAGTGAGCATAAAAAAAATCTGATTTTGTAGAAACAAAGAGGGAAAAACGAAGGGGAAAGCTGAGCAGAAAGAAAAGAATGAGCACAAAAATAGCAGAAAAGTTTGTGGGTCTTGGAGACTATGTTTATTGCTGGGTTTTTGTATGAGAGAATGAGAGAGAGAGAGAGAGAGAGAGAGAAAGAGAGAGAGAGAGAGAGAGAGAGAGAGAGAGAGAGAGAGAGAGAGAGAGAGAGAGAGAGGGGCAAACGAGACACACTCACAAACAAGACAGCTTCTGGATGTCCCAAAGGAAGAGAGTGTGCACCCCCCACAGAGCGCAGCAGCAGAGGGGCGCGGCAAACCCTCCACCCACCCCAACACACACTGTACACATGCACACACACACACTGTACCCTTTACAACCACACCACAATCCCCGAAAGGAGAGAAGACAGTAAGAGAAAGATAAACAGACTGACAGTTTGATAGACTGACAGACAGGTAGGGAGGTAAAGAGACAGACAGCCAGGCAGTCAGAAAAACAGACGGATAGAAAATGACACATTGATGATAGCTAGATAAAATACTGGGCTAAAGTCTGACACTACCCTTCATTTATTTGATTTCCAGATAAACATGTCATTTAGTTCAAGCTACTCATGTTTCAGGGGACCTTTTGAAGGAGGCAAGGTATAATCTCACTGCATGAGAAAAGGGAACAAACTAATGATAAAAACCTGCATAATTTGGGTACATTATGTCTTTACTTGAAAAGTGATCATTTACTGCTATCATTAGAAAATCCTATTCCACAGACTTTCTACAAATTTGGGAATAAAAGACCAGTGAGTCCAGGGTGTAGGGAGAAGGATTAATTTAGTGGAATTCACAGTCTCACACAGTGTGATGCTCAATTTTTGTCAGCACACTTGTGTTACTCATAATAATTTAGTTTTCGTAGCGATTGCAACAATACTCATGATCAAAATGAGCGGCGTCTAGAAAGTGTCACTTCCTAGAACCATTATAAAATTGTCTGCAGATTATACATATATATACATAATAATGTTTGTGAGTCTGTATATTTTCATGAGTACAATACTAAAATAAATTTACCCTTACAGCGCTGAGATGAAGTAACCCCGCAATCCAAATGTGCTGTAGGGGGGATACATCTCTGCATTTCAACTCAGTAGGGGTTCTCTCCCTTTCAAACCCTTTTCACTAACACCCTCAGGTCTCTCTCTGTCTCACACACACACACACACACACACTCCCCTTGGCTCACACACTATCTCTATTACCACTCTCTTCCTCAGTCTGGAGTAATTGTCCTGATGGCATAATCTGGTTGAAGTGCTGGAGAGGGGCTGTGTCACCTGCTGGACTTTAACGTGCTGATACGGGAGGACAGGCTCAAAGAGAAATTGAATTGATTATGATGAAAAGAACTATTTATTTTAGCTCTCCACCATTTGGCAAGAAGCTTGGGGTATTTACACACTTTACATAAAACCTCATCATTCTGTGAGAAGAGATTTGTTTTGTACTCAGTTGGTGCTATTCACTATGCACCGCTTATTTTTATTATTTTGTAAAAAATAAAACAAAAAAAAAAAAAAACACAAAAACTACAATATCAAATGCATTTTAGTCTTGCCGTGTAAAAAGGGCCACTTTTTATACACCACCCTTTCTTCCAACATAAGGGTTGTGCGCTGAGTGAACTACTGCATCTTAAATATTTATTTATTATTATGGGCCTGATTCTTGAAAAGTTTCTTTTCAGAGTGAAGTATTTGTAAAGATTTTTAGAGATGTGCAGTGCTAATACTCACATCTGACCGACAATGACCATAAAAACAAGCAGATAGCAAAGAGAACAATATGGCTTTTTAATTATTAATTGGTCTTTTTTGGATTGGAAGCAAAAGTAGTTAATTTACTCTTTTATTTTCAACCTCAGAAAGAGTTTTTAAACCATTTTCTATCCAGACTCTATCCTACTCCTGATAAAGCAGAACATTTATGGTTGTCCAATCTGAAAGTGCAGTCTGGACAGTGAGAGTGTTTAATAGGGAATCTACAGTGTGAGGAGATTAACACAGACAATGGACTGATGCAGTGTATTTTTGTGTGCTTTGTGCCAGCCATCTCTAAGTTATTCATGATTCCTGGGATTTTTTTTTCTGAGGCAAATATATTCACTCCCCAACCCCCCAAATCATCATCATGTAAAAAGACAAAAAAATAGAGTACGGAGATACAGAGAATGAAGGGTGCCTTGACAGAAGTTGATGCATGTGTGTGTGTGTGTGTGAGAGAGAGAGAGAGAGAGATGAAAAAGAAAGGAGAACAGAAAGTGTGTGACATAAGTACACTCTGTAATAGAAAGATACAGAGATGAGGACAAAGGGATAAAGAGAGAGAATGAAATAGATAAAGCACAAGAACAGAGACAGCTATATTCTCTAAAACCAGAAAGGAGAGAGAGAGAGAGAGAGAGAGAGAGAGAGAGAGAGAGAGAGAGAGAGAGAGAGCAGGGAGGGATTTCCCAGTGGCAGCAGGTTTGTGCTGTCTCTTTCCTTCTCACACTCAGACTGCGTGCAGCACACACACATGCACATATACACACACATACTCTCTCTCTCTCTCTCTCTCTCTCTCTCTCTCTCTCTCTCTCTCTCTCCCTGCAGATAAATGCTGAGAAAAAAGATCTGCTTTCACTTATACACACTGTCTTCCTCTGATACACACACACATACACACACACGGAGATACCTTCATTCATACACACATTCACACTCTCACTCTGAGTGGGAGCCAAGAAACGATTGAGAGACAGTGGGAGAGTGAGGGATAGAAAGCAATAGAGGAAAAGAAGAAACAGAGAAAGAGTAAGAGAAACGAGGAGGAGGGAGAGAGAGAAGTCAAAGGATGGACCTCAGGAGGAACTTGAACTAAACCCTCACAAGAGAGAAGAGGCAGACTTTGAGAGGAAGCTTCAGTGGAGACCAAACTCAAAGAATTCAGGTACTTTCTCTCTCTCTCTCTCTCTCTCTCTCTCTCTCTCTCTCACTTCAGTCCTATCTCTGTCAGTTGTATTGGTTTATTCGTCATGAAATACTCACAAACCTAAAAAAAGGCACCATTAGATCAAGTTCAGCTGTATATATTGTAACATTAAGTTGTATGGTGGTGGGTGTGTGATTGAGTAAAGAGAATGATGTGATCAGATATCTGTGGTAAGTCATTAATACATCTGGGATTCCCTGGTTAAAGGGCTTCTCCTCACCAGAGGCGACATGGGGGATCCAGCTGTGCTCAGCCAAATGGGTGAAGTGTGAATGAAGAGGTGTGTGTGTGTGTATTTTTGTGTGTTTGTATTGGTACATTCACAGAAAATTTTAAATCATGTGAAGATGAATTGACCATTAGAAAAGTCAAACATTCCCTGGACCACAAAACTTTTGCATTGACTTGTAAATAAAATCTGAAAATTAAAATTTATATTACATCTGAAATATTACCATTTTCATTAGATCAGGTCTCATTCTGTTCTTCTGATATCAACAATTATACATTATGTTTTTCTTCTTCTTCTTCTTCTTCTTGTTCTTCTTCTTCTCATTATTATTATTATTATTACTTTGGTAGGATATTATTATTATTATTTCTGTTACACTATTACTTGCATATAAAATTAATTTCAAGCACATTAGTATTAAATGCAGATATATAATACACACATTGCTTTCTAAACATCATAAACCTCATGAAATATAAGCCTCGTGAAATGAATAATTTATAGAACATTTATATATACATATCACATATGAGCTCATTTTATGTATATTATAATGGCTTGCCTAATAATATGGCCTTTTTATATTATACCTGTTTAAATATCTAGATATCATTATGATGTCCAAATCATGTGTCTTCAAAATGGTAACTTTGCATGAGAAATGAAAAATCTTCTGAACCTTTAATGTAAAATTTCCATCATTTGCAGCATTATGCTGGTGTCTTCATCATGAGATTTCTACATAATGTAGAGGGCAGAAGGCCCTTTTAAATTATGTACAATAACAAAACACATAAAAACTTTACATAAATACAAATGGGACATTACATTATTCTTAAAGACACTACAGATCTGGGTGTGAGGGTTGGAATGGCAGATCAATTCTTCAGCGAGGTCAGGGGTTAGAGGAGGTAAACAGGTCAAAGTAAAGATATAACCAAAACTTCAGACTGTCAGCAAAACATATTAATCCATCCGTGACGTTTGGAGCATTTAGAATGTGAGGTCAAATAAGACATGTACTTAGAATGAAAGTGCATTCGAGGACGGTGTCAGGCCGCTATAATTCTGAGATATTGTTTGTGTGGTTTATTTTTGTTTCTTGTTGGGGGAGGGGAGAGGGTGGTGTCTCATGAATGTACTAATAGTAAGTGATGCGGATTCTCAGACATGGATTAGGTTTAATCTTCTAAACTGCCGAACTACTGGTGAATCATCATCTGTTAATTCACCTCACTCCAGACTTAAACTTTATCTCACTCTGGAAACCTGGCTCTACCTGGGCTTGTTTAAGCTGTGACTGAAAAGGATGGTAGTTATGAACCACACACACACACACACACACACACACACACACACACACACACACACTTAAACAGCCTGTACATAGAGTGAAACAAAGGAAGAAGTGATTGGGAGAAAGGTAGAAAGAGAAAGAGTGAACAAACCTGATAAACAATAAATACAAGAGACAAAAGTAAAAAATAAAGAATAAAGGAGCTTGAGATAGAAAAAGAACAGAATGAGACTGTGAGGGAAAGATAAGCAAGGCAAAAGAAACATTGAAAGAGATAAGGAGTAGAGAGAGTGCAGGAAAAAAGGCAAAAAGAAGCAGTGAGAATAAGAGAGAATGACAAAAAAGCACAGGGAGAATGAGAAATAACGAGGACAAACAAAAAAAAACTGAGAGATAGAAGAACAGTGAGACAAAGACGATACACAGAACGTGAGGGAGATTCTAAATTCTGCACATTCTCAGCCTTCTGCAGGTCAGCTGTCAGGTTTATCTTATGGGAGTGAGCGAGAAAAACACAGAGAGACACGAATATTGAGCTTTTGTTTTCTTGTCTTAACGTTTGTAGCCCTGAATGACCTGTTTTAGGGGCAGTGCAGTGCATTATGGGAGACACGTCAGTACACTATGGGGCATTAGGGAGCAGGGGACGTAAATAATAAATATCATAATTTATGAGCGAGGAAGCTCTCCTTTACTGGAGCGCAATGAACCATATTTACTCAAGCAGGGGGAGGGGGGAGGGCTTGTCTTATTCAAATTTTTAAAGCGCAGGGTTCAGAGAGCAGCGCAGTAGGGGAGGATAAGTAAAAACACTTCATAGTGTCAGGATTAAGTGAGTCACAAGACTTCAGTGATCTGTCAGAGGATTTATTTTTACCATAATAACACAGTCTTGCACTTCTCTTAAATCCCCTTTTCCCGACACTGTCCGCAATATTTACCCAAACTGATGACTTAAAAGGACCAGTATAGGCTCAGCTATGAATCTTTAATCATCCAAGGTGAATTGTTCACTGCGCTGCACGCTATAAATAAACGGAATTCCATGTAATAATAATAAATACACATTCAATGTTTCTTGAATTTATATAATCCTGTAAAAATTAAAAGCTATGTGATTATAATAACAGCTGTATTTCATCGTACATGGCACTGAGCTGGAATGAATATAAAACAGTACAGTGGGCTACTTTGCTGAGATCATTTTTTCATTTTTTTTATTTTAGGCCCAGACAGCCGTAACATACAAAATATACATTTTTTAGGAAAGACCTGCTTTCAGTTTGTCAAAAAAGAAATAATAAACTGTAGACATCTTTTTTCTGCAGCTCCAAAATTCAGCCAAATTTCACAATCCAGAAATCCAAATCCAAAATGACAAAATGACACTGTCGTTTTCAGTTTCTAGCGTAAACATAATACATTTTTTATTTTGTAATTGCCTTTTCAGAGTAATGAACTTTCTTAAAGCGACACACCCTTTTGTTTTTACTTGTTTTCCTTTGACTTTTCTCTTTCTCTTGTGAATGAAATATCTTATATTCTACCTTATACCTATCTATCTATCTTACCTTCTATCTACTGAACACAGTATTGGCTGTATTTACTGGAAATCAAATAAATGGTGGGTGTTTTCTGGCTTTCAAACACCACTGCACATAAACCTATATGAATGTACATTATATTTAATGGAACATAATGAGCAATGATCACTGGTGCTGCTACAATAATAATCAGTTAAATTTTAAAAATGACATCACTTATATTAGCAACAAAACCAGCACAGGTTCCCTCACTGCAGCATTAGCATTGTTACACATTTGCATTTTTCTTTGTTATAATGAGGTAATTAGAGAGGGGAAAGATTCAAATTAATTAATGATTAACATGAAATGCCTCTGGACACTGGGTTAATGTGTCGAATGAATTTGATTTAGAAGTGAAATAGTGTTTCATCAATTATGGTACAGTACATTCAGAGTCTTTGTTGGAATTTTTTTTTCTGTCTCTTTGTTTGTTTCTGAAGCTTGTTCAGTTGGCCATTGTTCACCTTCAATGAAGCAATACTCCAGTGGTTTTTAATCTACTCTCCTTTTGCCACATCTGCAGCACATGCTTTATTTACACATACGCTAATTTCCCAGAAACTCATCTGACTCAACTGCAGGCATGTGTAGAGACCCCATGTAATTAGTAAATGGGTCAACCATTGTGGACACAGGCGTTCAGTGGCACATCCATTGTTCGTATAATCACCACAGCATTAGCAAGAAAGGAATGGGACACTTTAAAGCAGCTGCACATGATCCTAAGGTCAACATGCTCAATTATATGCTCAATATAAACCCCCCTGAAACTGAACTGTGGCCCTATGGGAAGTATGTTTTGTGTAATAATGGAGCTCCATTAAGAACCTGGCTAGGAATGTTTTTTGTAGTGTTTTTTCTAGAACTAGATTCAATATCAGAACCTGACCTCACTAATGGTCTAATGTCTGAATGCAATCTAATATTCACAGAAATGTTCCCACATCTAGTCTAAAGCCTTCCTGGTGAGATATTAATAAACTGGATATTTCTTTTACAGAAATAGAAGCATCACTATGTAGATTCATTAAAATCCACATATAGAGTTAAAATGATAAAAAGTTGGACAGCTTTGACACCCGATCAATTGACAGATGGACTGACCCAGGGTGCCTCCCTCTCTCAGACTGGACACTGGACATGAGCTGTTGTTATGAGCATTATCCATATGTTGTCAGTGACAGTGTCAGTGACGGGGGGCTTCCAAAAAGCCCTGCTTGCTTTTGCACTAAACAAAATTTTAAATGAGGATCATTTAAAGGAAATTTCCAGTGTTCAAGTTAAACACAGAATAGCAATTTTAGCCTTTAGTATGTTAAATTATCACAGACAAGCATTTTGATGCCTTTCCCTATAATTAGAAAAGAGCAGGAGTTTCACTGATTCAAACCATGTTTAAAATAGATTCCAGTGGGCTTTAAATATTTTATAAATTACTAGATAACTGTATACGTTTTATTGTTTATTAATTGTATGCTGGGTGGCACGGTGGCGCAGCAGGTAGTGTCGCAGTCACACAGTCACTCCAGGGGCCTGGAGGTTGTGGGTTCGAATCCCGCTCCGGGTGACTGTCTGTGAGGAGTTGGTGTGTTGTCCGCGTGGGTTTCCTCCGGGTGCTCCGGTTTCCTCCCACAGTCCAAAAACACACGTTGCAGGTGGATTGGCGACTCGACAGTGTCCGTAGGTGTGAGTGAATGTGTGTGTGTCTGTGTTGCCCTGTGAAGGACTGGCGTCCCCTCCAGGGTGTATTCCCGCCTTGCGCCCAATGATTCCAGGTAGGCTCTGGACCCCCCGCGACCCTAAAATTGGATAAGCGGTTACAGATAATGGATGGATGGATAATTGTATGCTACAAGGTATGGCTGATAGAAGCTATAAATATATGTGAAACCTCATCCTGCTGATTGCATGATCATGCTATGGCATTTTTAATCTGTCCTTTGCTTTGTAAAATCATGAAGGAGTCCAAATATGTGTTGAAACATTGCTGCACCTTACACTGACATTGAAAGACTCAAAAACCAGCAAGCTTTGTCAGATGTGAACTTGTGCTGGCAGCAGAGGACAGTTTAAGGAGATCGAATTGTTTTTGATCTTTTTTAAGTTTAATTGTTATGTTACTTTCATGAAATGTCAGTTGTGGTAGATTGCTCTCGGTGTGTATGTTGCATTTAAATTTCTACTGCTAAACAACATTGTAAAGTACAGGATCTGTTTGAAAAAATCGTTTTAAACTGAGCTTACCAAAGTGAACTTTCCTACCTTCATTCAGTCATATTCTGTAACAGTTTAATCCTGTTCTACATTCATGGTGGGTCGCAAGCCTACCTGGAATCATTGGGTGTAAGTGGCTACCTGGTGCTCTATCCTGTGCTCTATCACCTGTGCTCTATCACACTCATCCCGTCACTCACACCTGTAGCTACAATTTGCATAGCCCATCCAGCTAACTACACGTTTTTCTGGATTGTAAGAGGAAACCACAATTAAAGACGGTTTTCAGAAATCCAATTCATTTTTCTCATCCAGAAATTGTGATAAGATCCGGAATTTCAAATTTGGGCATGACACAAAACTTCAGGGACTGCTTGACACAAGTGAAGCAACTCCCAGTTGGCTTCCATTAGAACTGTGTTTTGAATCACTGTTGTCTTTGATTACTGTATGCTACAGAGTCAGCAGAGAAAGATTAGTTTGAGAAACACTGGAGTTCTCCTTTAGGCAGATGGAACAGCACGAAGCCTCTGATTGAGCTGACCTTTTCTCCCTGACCTTGGTGAAGCATGTGAAGACGGTTGTTGTCGTCCTCCTGAGCATACCGGCTGATTATCTGTATGATACCAAGCCTGGAGACAGAGTGTGGAGGCAGACGTGAAGCCATTTTGGAGTCATAAGCATTCAGTCACAATCACGTCCCCCGCCACGAGCTTAATGTTCCGACACCGCACTTCTGATGGCCAGCCGAGAGGCTCCAGGCTGTATGGAGACGGGGGGTTTACACCAGGCCACTGCAGTCATTATAACCCACACAGATGCTATTTATGAAAAACAGTGCCCTCAGAAAACTCCAAACATTTTGTTTGTTTGCCTTTTAAAGATAGAAACACACTTGCTGTGCTGCAGGTTTGGTGTGTGCTTCCTAAACAAACGTGCGTTTACGTCTTTATAATCGTAAGTGTGTCTGTGTAGGTGTGTGTCTGTGTTGAACTCTGCTCGTTTTTTGGGTCATTAGTGCTGAAAGTCTCAGTCTGCGGTCCATTAAGATGACAAGCTACAGTACACTGACTGACCTCAGTGCCACAACACAGCACAATCTCACACGGCATAATAATACACAACAGCAGAATACAACACAGTACATTACAACAGAACACAACACTACACGGCACAGTACAATAGAACACAACATGGTATTGCAGAACATAACACGGCACAACTCGTCATAACAGAACAAACACAAAACAACTCAGCACAGTGCCACAGAGACATTCATTCATTCATTGTCTGTAACTGCTTATCCAGTTCAGGGTCGCAGTGAGTACGGCACCTCACAGCATAATGTAAATTTGTATATAAAAGTACAAAACACCTTAAGGCAACATGGCACAGCACAATATAATACAGTGCAACACATTACAACAAGCACTAGCAGGGCACTGCTCAACAGAATTTACATTCACCCCACAAATTCAATGCCTGCCAAAAAAAAAAAAAATCATCTCATTGCTGTGAAACAACATCACACACACATCAGCACACAGAGAGATGCAGTGTGCAGTTTCAACATGAATGGCTGACAAACTAGGACATTCTTGCTTGTATTTCAGACAGAAGAGAGAGTAAGTAATCTTGAATGAGAACCTCAGGGTTTTGCTTAATGACAAAGAAGCCAGTAAGCTGTTTTTCATGTTGTTTAATGGTGAGGGGATCTGAGGACAAAAGCAGCGATCTGGCACAGACAGCACACGGAAACACCAGAGGAGTCAGTGAGTGGAACCAAAGACATTAGCTGAGTGATTACAAACTTACTGACAAGACAACCTTGCACACACACACACACACACACACGCACAAACACAGATACACAAACACACATTACGCATGCAAAAAAAAATACAAACACACCTGCCTGAAGACTGACAGAGCTATTCATCTCTACTCTACACAAATCTTTCGGTGCTTGGCACTAATTGGCATTGCAGAGCGAGACTGAGAAACACTTGTTTCAGTGCTGATGGGTTCTCCCTCTCTGAATGTTCTTTTTATCAGGTAGTTTCACTCCTGCAAAAGAGATGCTTGTTTTTTTTTTTTAAGTGTAACCCTGAAATATTTGAATAAAATACAGTAACTCAACAACTTTATTTTAAGCACTGTACAAGGCAGAATTGTGTTGATGTAACTAATAAAAAACCCAGTGTAAATTCTTTAGTTGCTCTATTTGAAATGATGATAGTGGTGATTATAATTATTATTATGATATTAACCCAAAATACCAGCTTTATATTATGAGAAATTCTGATGTTGAAAGGACCTATAGAAATAAATACCTCAAAGCGGTTAATATATTATATGTATATTTAAATAAAATATAGGTATAATATTAAATATATTTTTTATTCTGTGCTTTAATGATGTCACAAATCATTCCACTAAAATAAACATTTATTATGTCTTATTTTCAGCATTGCAGTTTTAAAGGCACACTAACAAATGCAGTGTGTTTAATAGTATGAGATGTAGAGTTTGAAATATATATATATATTTTAATGAATTGCAACACTTTTTGATGTATAAAAGATTCAACTCAAAATGTTCACCCAGTGTTAATGTAAATATTTTCCTGATGGTAATATATTAACAAAGTATAGTTATGTTATGGAATTTTACTGAATTTACAGTTTAATTCAATGTAAATAACAGTATGCTGTGCTTTTGATGTGACTATTTTGGTGGAAGTTACCTGTACACTATGATTCAAGGGAATGTGGCATTATCTGCCCCAGTTTTACACATCTGTCAGAAATCTAGACCGTGGGGGGCTGGGGGTGTTTCTGTCTGTCTTACACTGTGTATCTTTCACTGCTGCTCTCATAACAGGTTATAAAACGTCCTAACCAACATACAAATTTACATAATAAACACTAACCTGCAGGCTGTATTTCTCACGGATTGCACAATATTTCACTCCCACAATTATAGCTGAAGCATCAGACCATTATCATCAGTATGGGCTTCATTCATTTTGCCTGTAACAAGACACAAACTATGGCATCATCTGCAAATATGGTGTTCAAAAAACCTCTAAACAGGCCCCCCACCCTCTCTCTCTCTCTCTCTCTCTCTCTCTCTCTCTCTCTCTCTCTCTCTCTCTCTCACTCTCGCTCTCGTGTGTGTGTGTGTGTGTGTGTGTGTGTGTGTGGCCCTGTGGAAAATAACCTCAGAGGAACACTTTCTAATGAATGGCTGGTTGTTAGAACACCTGATGTAATGTTAGGTTCTAATAGTTTGCTGGGAGAACAGAATCGCAAAAATCGCCTTAGTGCTCAACTTTTAATTACATGATTATAACCTCATATTAAAGGTGTCAAAACAATCAAGATTTTGTTGCTAGTTTGCTTCATTTTTCATGTTAATGTAAAGTTTTAATGCATAGTTTAATGTAGCATGATTTTCCCATACAGGAGGTTGATTTCATATTATTAAAAACAGGAAGTACAAGTGGTTTATCTGACAGTAAAAAATAGCTACCTAAAATAAAGAAATTAGGGCGGCATGGTGGCACAACAGGTAGTGCTGCAGTCACACAGCTCCAGGGACCTTGAGGTTGTGGGTTGTGGGTGACTGGGGAGTTTGGTGTGTTCTCCCCGTGTCCGCATAGGTTTCCTCCCACTGTCCAAAGCACATGTTGGTAGGTGGATTGGTGACTCAAAAGTGTCCGTAGGTTTGAGTGTGTGTGTGTCTCCCTGTGAAGGACTGGCGCCCCCTCCAGGGTGTGTTCCTGCCTTGCGCCCAGTGATTCCATGTAGGCTCTGGGCCCACCGCGACCCAGAACTGGATAAGAGGTTACAGACAATGAATGAATGAAAAAGATCTAGAGTTATTACATTATTTTATTAATGCAATTGAAATGTAATTCTGTAATTCCAGAGTTTTGCCTATTTTACTGTAGCACTATTCGGATAGGATTTGTTTTTACCTGTAGATGTGGAGTAAAATAATAATTACTGGAGTATCTCAGGGTTTTTCCATCCCATCCAAATAGACAGTAACTAACTTTCCTGAAGTGCAGGCTCCCATTTCTGGAAAGATTCCTGAGTCTTTTACCTACTGTAAATTGAGCAGTAAACCCCAGTTTATATTAGTCACGTCCAAACTGACATGTGGGTGAATATTCCATCATAACCTAGGGAAAACACATTTTTTGCTAGTTTTCTTGAGAATGGGGCTGTAGGAGGCACTTAATGATAAAAATATATATACCGTTACAAAATATAAGGCTAAACGTGGCTGCTGACGTCACCCCACATTTAAATCCACAAAGTGACCTAAAGCATCACTCAGTTAAGAGACGTTTCTGGTCATTGCAGATGCATTACCCTTTAAGTTACTATTAAATGGTTTATAATATCAGTTACAGTAACTGTGTGAAGGATTAGTAAAGTTATCTATTTTGAAGATTAAAGTAGTGACAAAAGTCAAAATACTCTAGTAGCCTGCTGTGTCAGATCAAAAATGTGTGACTGCAATCGAGTAGCCATCTCTGCTATTTTCACCAAGATTTCACATTCAGTGTGAATCCACCATAAACATTGCTGACACTTTGTCCAAATGGGGAACATGTATGAGAAAAGATCCATATAAAGTCACAACACATTTGTGCTATTGCTGCTAATTACTTTTACTGCTGAGGCTTAAAATAAGCACATCGCAGGTGGAACAAAACCTTGTATTTGCATTTTTGTACATTTTATAATATTTTGCCCGTGCCAGCTGTTCATCACACTGCATAGAAATTTCATGATGAACAGTCCTAAAGAAAAGGTCCAAACTTCAAAATTACTTGAAATAAAACATTTATGCATAGATCTTCTTTATAAGTAAAGAGTGTTTTTTTCCTTCTCCAGAAAACTTATCATTTAAGACATACAATGTTTTTGGCTGGCATTGCTGATATATGTCAACCTGGAGCTGATCTTTATTTCAGAGTGTGTCATGAGTTCAAGAAAGCTGAAACTGTGTTTGAATGTAAAAAAGCCAAAGCAACGTGTCCCTGATGTGGCCAACTTACTATTTGCCACATTTTCTTCTCCAAACATTGTGCAGCTATTCCCCTAAAGAAAAGACTAAAGGAGGTCAGTCTTCACACCCAGCACCAGTGAAGCAGTGAAGTTGCTGCTCATATCCAACACACCACTCCAACCTCCATCTGCCATTCGCGCCTATTTACTCACAAACCCCTGCTGAGAAACAGATTACATACAGACACGGACACGCTCCCCTCCAGACACTATTGATATTGTTCGCAATGTAGCAGCACAATACGGCAGACCCACTAACTACAGCTGCATAATTTGGACAACATATTAGCATTGCAGTAATATGAATACATTCTTCACTAATCCACACACAAATGCATTCTTAAGCAACCGGTGCTAGATTGAGAGTTTTTTAGAACATTCACAAATATTCATTTACCCTGCCAAGACACTTTAGAGTGAAACGTTTGAAAAAGGGTCTTTTTCAAAATGATTTGAATTTAGAGGAGGGCTAGCAATGCCAAACGATGTGTAACTTATTTAGGACTTTTTGTTCTATTACCCACAGGGTATTAGTTATTTTATTGGTTTTTTTTCACAACTTATATTCTGTTAGCTAAGGTTTGAACCACAGCATCATAAATCATGAGTTGCATTGCTGGTGCTATCTGAGGCCACAAGTCAAATAAAGCAAAAATGGCCTCACCCTGTGTGTGTGGGTGTGTGGGTATATGCCCCCCACACCCCCTCCCCTGGTGCCACTTTCACTCAGCATGATTCTAGCTAATTCAGATGTCCTTTAAGTAAAATCATGGAATTGAGCAGTTCAAGGGCTTTTGTTAACAACAGATTGAAATGAAGCGGAGCTGGTTTCATGCATTTTTGCTCCATTATATGGACATCTATATAACACTGGCAGAAATACTCGTCTAGAACTGTTATTCACAATAAAATGATTTGGATTTTTATTCTAAGAGACATTTTGGAAATATAAGAACTGGCAGCATTTTCAAATGGAGGTTATAAAATGTTTAGTATATGTATAAATAAAAATACATGTTGAGATTTTGATACGACAGTGACAACATGCATAGATAAACAGGCTCAAACACAGAGAGAGAGAGAGACATGCACAACAGAAAAAGTGCAGAGCACAGGCTAAATCTCCTCACCCCCTGCTGCTGGAGCCACATTGGAATGGTTTGCTTGTCACTGTGAGTTTGTGAAAGTGACAGTTTGATGGCTCCAGGGTCTTCAGCTGTCAGTTAAACTGAAGTGGAGTGGAAATATATGGCAGTATCACAGATTCTGACATACTGTTAGTATGCTAAATGCTGGTTCAGAGACATTTCACTGTAAAACCCACATGCGCACACACACACACACACACACACACACACACACACACACACACACACAAACACACAACTGTGCATCCTTTTGTCTTTTTGATTTTGTTCCCAGACAGTAGTCCTTCATGCCAGGGAGAGCAAATGATATAATCAATAGAAATGCAATAGAGAAATCAGTGCACAGTCAAGGCATGAAGGAGAAACAGTACTGATACCCTCACTCTTATCTCTCTCACTTCTCACACAGCCTCCAGTGAAAAATCCACTTACCCTTTACATTGTGACAATACAGTTGAGATGGTCCTAAATCAATTGACATCAACATGAAAATAACTTTATAACTTTATGCAAAAGGTTTTTTTCTTCTCTTATATAGTTATTATTTTGTGAATTGTCTGAAGTGTCTGATCATCAGATAATGTGTGTTTATTTACTTCTCAGGTAGATGCCTATTCCCTTTCTGTAACTTTCATATTTTGGACATTTCAGTAGGAAGTGCACCTCTCTCTCATTCCCTCTTTCTGAAACTACTGTATACGCTGTACACACATCTCACCGTTATGCATCAGAATCTTATCATCAAACTGTGGCATCATCTGCAAATTTGGTGTTTAAGAAACATCTAAATAGCCCCCCCATCCCACCCAGAAGCTGTCTTGTTTGTGAGTGTGTCTCGTTTGCCTCCCTCTCTCTCTCTCTCTCTCTCTCTCTCTCTCTCTTTCTCTCTCAATCAATCCCTCTATTTACAGTACATACCTTTTTATCTCTTAGTGGCTGCTAACACAAGCATACCAGACAGACAGGCATGATTCCATGAAGGCAATATGCCAGTGATGATGCTCTTCATGTCAGCAGCCGCATTAATTAGAGTGTACCATCCACACACACACACACACACACACACACACACACACACCATCCTGTGGCACAAGATTGCCTTCCCCCAAACCTAAACCACCCAAAAACTCAACAGCACACCCCAAACACACACACACACACACACACACACACACACGAACATGCAGAGGGGAATTCTGAGCTCCTGATATGGTTGACCCAGATCTCCAAGCGTATATGAGCAGGGGGTGAGCCAGGGACAGAAAAAGAGACCAATAAGTTCAAACTCCATTTCCAGAAAAGTTTCCAAAAATGCAATAAAAACTCTGTAATTTGTTAATTTACTTGAAACTTTTAAATTTACTATGACAAGTCTATTTGTTAAATATAAGCAACTAAAAAAACTGATCCCTGCAGCACACCCAAATCAAACTTTAATCAAACCTTTTCATTGTTTGGGACCTGAAGGTATTAATTGTTGCTGATTTTCAAGGGGACATTTTACCCATTGTTGCTGTATACAAATTTTGAGTTCCAGTCAATGGTTGCAGCCCCATGCCATGTCACGGATTTCATAGGAAAAAGCTGGATGTCCTTTTCAAGTATGGCATGTAGCATCTGATGTCTGTCTGGTCACAGAAAACTTGTTTATCAGCATTATGTGACATGGTTTCTGCAGAAGCTCTGCCTTCAAATTATAGTTTTTAGTGATGAGCACAACATGGTGAAATGAGGCAGATCTGTGTGAACCTTGCAGAAAGGTGTTCAGATATGGACAATAAATTCCTGACCAATAGCAAACCTTTGGAGGCAATGGGGGAAAACACTTAGGTATCACAAGTATGCCTGAGGTATCATGAGGTAAATAAAGATTTGTTATTGGTTTCTTGTTCACTTGGTAACTCTGTTATATAGGTTACATTTTTCTTTTTTTTCTTTTTTTTGTTGTAGTTTTATGCCTCCCTATTTCTGCTTATGTCCTCCTCTTTTGGGTCATGAAAGTGAACACCTTATTGGGCACAATTGTCAGGCACATTTGGCCACGGTAAATGCAAAGATGTAAATGCAGTCTCGCACTGGGAATGCTCCATTTAAACTTCTTTGCCTCTGTCACACCTTGGTTTGAGTGCATTGCAGGCGTCATGTTCTATTGTTTTTTTATTTAAAAAATAAAATCAGGTTTGTCTGTGAAAACACTGAAAAAAAATTTTTGTACAATAATCAGCTCAATAAATCATTTAAGACCTTTAATAAAAGAGAGAGAAAGAACAAAAAAATGACCACAGAAAACATATATAATATATGAGAAAGAATGGATAGAGCAGGAAGAGAGAGTTAAAAGATAAACGAGAGAGAGAGAGAGAAAGTGAGAGAATGGGGGTCAGGGCAGTCTTTCATAAAGAGGCTAATTTAGAGCACAGCTGGTGTCTGTTTGTAAAATGCCTGCAGACTGAACACAGGATAGAGTGTGTGTGCGACAGGTTTTTTAAAAAAGAGACTTATCTACCACCCTCTTCTCTCTCTCTCTCTCTCTCTCTCTCGCTCTCCCCTCAGTGACTCCCTCTCTCTGCTCCAGTCATACGAGAGCAATTGGATCCCCACACGTGCTGTAATCCACATCCATTTCTTTTCACACACCTGGGTTTACAAACTAATATCTGTATATGTAGCGTGTCATTGTGTAAGTTCAGTCATTAAATGCAAATGCATTCATTCATTATCTGTAACCGCTTTTCCAGTTCAGGGTCCCGGTGGGTCTGGAGCCTACCCAGAATCACTGGGCGCAAGGCAAAAACACACCCTGGAGGGGGTGCCGGTCCTTTACAGGGCTACACACACACACACACACACATTCTAATACATATACACCATTGCAAAATAAACTGACCCAAAATAGGAAAACAGAGTTTTAATAGTAATAACCATATGATTTGTATAAAATACTGCAGAACGGCTTGTTTACCACAATTAAAAATTGTATGGTATCACTTTAAAATAAGGCTACAAATAAAATGATTTATAAATTGTTTAAAAACAATGTTTATTTATTACATATATATTTATAACATATATTACCTATATGTTAATTAGGTGGTAAACACCATACAGGTCATTAATAATCATTTGTAACACAGAGATAGTAATGAAATCATTTTTGTCTAATAGGGAACCTGTCAGAAAACTTACTCAAAATGTCAATGTAAAGAATAAATTCAGACCTGAGAATGTGAATTTAGTTATTTCACATGTTAAGCTACGCCATTGCTCCGGTTTCCTCCCACAGTCCAAAAACACGTTGGTAGGTGGATTGGCTACTCAAAAAGTGTCCGTAGGTGTGAGTGTGAGTGTGAATGTGTGTGTGTGTCTGTGTTGCCCTGTGAAGGACTGGCGCCCCCTCCAGGGTGTATTCCTGCCTTGCGCCCAATGATTCCAGGTAGGCTCTGGACCCACCGTGACCCTGAACTGGATACGTGCTTACAGATAATGAATGAATGAAAGAATGAAGTTATGCCATATTATCATTTGTGTATAAAAAGGCTGTTGGTTAATTCATTAAATGTTTAAACATATCAACACATATGTGATGAAGCTAATAGGCTTCATGTTGACTGATGGAAAAGGAAAAGTTAGTATTCTGCAAGATCTGAGGTTTAACAGTGTAGATGGATATAGGTTCACTATTTGGCAAAGAACAGGTCAGCATTGCCCTTTCTATCTATGTGTTATAACCCATTATTAATGACTATTAATGTATTAACAACATAATTAATAATTACTACTAAAGAGATTTGAAACTTTATTTTTAACTTTAAATTTATAATCCCTTATAAGTGTAGTCTTACTCTAAAGTTGTATTTTGCAAAGGTCGCTGAACTTGTGTTTTGTTCTAGTATGTATTTAGATTTAAATCCTACAGAAAGAATTTTGACTCACATTTAATACAAACTAAATAGAAAATACTTTTTATCTCAACTGATGCCAACAACGCTAAGTAGAACAATATTGACTTTTTTCCCTAAAAACTTTCTGCAAGCCTTTAACGTGTAAAGAAATCAAAGGGGAAAGCACTATGCTAAGTTTCTTTTATTAATCCTTGATCTTGTTAGCTGAAATCAGACCCTTTAGACTTATAATGTAATAGACTGGTTTTGCTGGGTGAGAGTACTAGCTGTTGCCATTTTAGACTTGCTCATTTTAGTTACAAATTGTGTTACAGAAAAGCTAGAAGTATCTGCCTTTAATCTTGATTTCATAAGTGTTGTCCTAATGTGAAAATGCCACAGCCCTCATGTCAGGGGCTGATCTATTTTTTTTTCTTTCTTTCTTTGATAGTGTGTGCTGCAATCTTCACATAAAGAAAAAAATAGCATAGTTCTGGGTAGTTTGTTTTACCAATGCCTTAAATAACAAAAAAAAAAGATCAAAATAGTTGGGGCAGAGAGGACAGAGGACAAAGTCTCCAGGATTTAAAATCTGTAATGAACAATCGCTTATATATAATGACATAGACATGTTTCTACTGTGTGTGTGTGTGTGTGTGTGTTAGGTCTACAAAACCCCTGGAAACAGAGTTCAGTTACTGAGGTTGTTCAATGTCAGCAAACGAGTGGACTCTGGAGGTAGTATTTGTTTGTATGTGTGTATTGGGGGTGGGGTCGGGGTTATGATCATATTTCTGGTGACTCATGACATTCTGTTATTCATAGAAGAGGATTAAACTATTCAGTATGACCCTGTGAGTTAATGGAGAAATGTGGATCAGTGCTTGCTGCTGGCTGTGTGTTCTCTGCAGGGGACTGCGTGTGTGTGTATGTGTGTGTATATGTGTGTGTGTGTGTTTGTGTGTGTGTGTGTGTGTGTGTGTGTGTGTGTGTATGAGAGAGAGAGAGAGAGAGAGAGAGAGAGAGAGAGAGAGAGAGAGAGAGAGAGAGAGATCAGCTAAGGCTGAGGAAAAAGTGGCTTTCTGTATCCCTGGGTCTGTGGGTCTCTGATAAAGCCAAATACATATGAGGACACACACGCTTTTATGAAATAAGAATTTAATCTAGTATGATATGGTAGGTTCAGAATGTGCCATTCACTCTCAAGTCCCTGTAGTCCATATATGGAAACTGTTTTGAAGTCAATGTTTTTGTGATGTCACAAAAGCCAACAAATAAACATATAAGGCTAATAAGACCATCACATGCCTCAGGATGAGTCTCAGCCTTATGAGAGTGTTTATGTGTCACTCAGTCAGCAGAGAGGAGAAAGGCTTCTCATCTGTCACCTTTTTTTCAAGCTCTATTTACCAACGGAGCTGAGCCTGCTTCCATCTGCAAACCATCAAACTCATTCAGCATAATTAAGACTTTAATACAATGACAGAGTCAGCAGTGAGTGTGTAGTTGACATCACACTAGAGAATAAAGATGCATCTGCATGCTCAGAAAAAAAGGCTACATTAAATGGGTGTGTTGTGGATGGGGAACATACACTAAACATTCAGCTGGATACATACAGCTTTATAATGCATTGCCAGTAGAATGGGACTCTCAAGGGCAGATGCACATCAACCTAAATACACTATACCAAATGCCAAGCATGTGCTGGGGGCTATGAAGCACATCTCAGATTGTGCTGTGGAGCAGTGTAACTGTGTTCACAGGAGTGATGGAGCAGCAACCTTTGGTTAAGTTTGTTTGTGATCCAGAACTAATCATCCAGCATCGGTACTTGACCCTTCTACTATGTGTGTGGCTGAAAGTAATCAAATCCCATACAGCTTTGTTCCATGAAGGACAAACCCCCCACTGAAACTCTTGATTTTAGAAGGAGTATTGATGAAGGTTAATAAAATGTGTCAATATGCATCTCCCTACAAAGAAAGTGAATAATTTATGAATTAAATTCCAATCTAAGCTACAAACCTGAACTTTAATGCCATTGATTTGGGGCAGATGTTGCCTTTAGTTTAGAGAAGTGAGTTAGGGACTGGAGAGTAACTAAGGCGTCAAAATAGGTTCTAAAGATCTGAGAAGCAAAAAACACAATCCATAACCAATAAATTACATTCTGTAATTGAGAAAACTGTCATTAATAGTGAGAGTTATAAAAACAGGTTTGTAAACAGAATATTTCTGTAAATAATCGTCTATTTTGAGTTTAATATTCTTGAAAAATCAGTTTTCGCTTTCTTTCTACCTTTTCTCAGTTGCTCTTCACCGCCTCCAGAAGTTTCTCGCTTTTGACTTTTGATGGCAGTTTGTGTGTTCAGTATCACAGATGGGTTAAATGCAGGGAAGCAATTTCCCTAAGGGGATCAGTAAAGACGATCATCCATCTTTTTCTTGTTTTACCTTTAAATGTATCTGTACAGTGTTTTTTTTCTGACTGGGATTATATATATATAATATGCTATATATAACGGAAATGAAAATAACTGTATAATTATGCGCATGTGTTGGTTTTGTGTGTGTGTGTGTGTGTGTGTGTGTGTGTGTGTGTTTGTGTGCGTGTGCATGTTTGTGTTCAAGTGAGGTGAGGATAGGGAGAGCAGGCAAGGATACACTGTCATAGCAAAGGAGTCACAAGGGAGTCATGCACCCCACTTAAAACAAGACATCTGTTTTTGTACGCATACTTGCAATCATTTCAAACACACATCCACTGCTATTCTCTACATTCTGTGGTTGGAAGACCTGAGAAAAGAACATGTTGTGTTCATCTACTATTAAAAATACAATTAAGCAGTGGGAAATCTGGTGGAAGGAACTGGTTGCAGTTGCTCAGGTGGATGTGCACTCAAGGGCACAACACTAGTGTTTTAAGACAAGACTGTAACCTTCAGTTTCTAATAATATACAGACATCTATTCAGTCGTCTGTTTGTGTGCTGGCTTTGCCCACTGGAAAAAAAGTCATAAACATATGGAAAATATGATTGCACATTGTCAAATCACATTTTTACAATAGAATCACACATTTACATAAATAAATAAATAAATAAATAAATAAATAAATAAATAAATAAATAAATAACTCACTCATAGCACGGGCATGATGCAACTGTTTAAAGCACTGGCTCTTGTCATTGCACAAATGTGCATTCCCTCTCCAGTGATGCTTCAGCAGTTGTCCAAGGCCAGAAGTCCAAGAGAGCACAACTGGCCTCCTTTTCTCTGTGTAGTAGGATGGTCCTTTCTCCCATTACTCAGCAGATTGCTAGCCAGTGAAATGATTTGTTAGCTAACATAACATTGTGCATGACAACTTTACCTGAAACCTATTGGTCTGGGCTGACATTTACACCACATTCAACCAAAACTAAATCAAATAGCTGTTTTTCACAAAATCTCAAACATTCTGGTCAATATAAGCCAAGGTGAGATGATATTATGACAAGCTTAAATTGCCTAGAATTGCCTTCATTGCTTATAATATTTTCTTTACATTACCACAAAAACGGAATCACTGGTGTTAATATAAGCATTGTTTCGAGTGACCTACAGTCTTAAGACCATAGCTGTATCTTTACTCTAAGTCACTGAGGGTTATTCTGTTTTGTAGAATCCATAGACAAGCATTCTTTATATCTAGGAAATAGGGTAACTCAACTATCATAACATTCCTGACATTCAGTCACACACAGTCCACCACATGTAGCATAAAAAACATTTTAAAATGCCAGAAACAACTCTATTTAGAACAAATGTATTGCTGTAAGATTAAAGTGTCAGACAGCTCATCAGACAGCTGACTAAGGTCTGGGTCAGACATTATTAGACAGTCTAATGATGCATATCACAGATCCTGAATGGTGTGGCCACTCTTTTATTCACATTCATTACAAAAATACTCATTTAAATGAGACTATTCTCTGCATTTCCTTTTGGTCATTTAAAAACAATCATGTAGAGAGTATCAGGTGAAATTGGAATTAACAAGTTTATTAAAGTATCTCCTTGGCTTCAATAATACCTTAAAGTGGCCAATTTCCTGATCTGCAGAAGTTTTAATTTGACATAATAACAACTTTGGAAAACTTAGTCCAGTTCATGTATGGGCATTTGTAATGTCTGAAATCACTAGCTCAAGTTCACAGGCCATAGTCACTGATACTTCAGGTTAACAGTCTTCTAACTGGGGAATAAAGTGAGAGCCATTACTGCAGACAGCTCACTCTGTAATGACGGAAGTTGATGATGCTTGTAGCGGTAATGATGATGATGATGTTGAGCTGGAGCGCATGCGCTGAGGGGTTTCACGGCAACTCCCAGCAGTGCAATTATACAGCACGAGGAGGAGTCGCTTGTTTACATCACTTCTCTGCTCCAGACCAGAGAAGGAGGAAATTAATAACCCCAACTCAACAGGGAGGCAAGAAGATGTGGTTAAAGTAGCCTAAGCCTATACTATGTTACTTCAGTTTAAACAACAATTCCAAAAAATCATTTTCCTCACCAAAATATTGTAAACGATATTAATTAAAGTGTTTCGCAGTTTCTGAGCCGTCATTTGGACGGCTGTGTTTAAAATGGATTTGGTACTGAACTTTTGATACAGCCATGCTAAAAGGTGTCTGTATACTGACTGTTATTAGCACGAAAATAACTTAGCTATGTGGTGTTTTAGACATTTCATCAAATGAAACATAAAACAACAGCTGAACTTTCAGCAGCTGAAATTCCTGTTTTCAACATGTATGCGTAACTCGCCAGTTTAAATATAAACAAACGTTCAAAGCGTTTTAATGTGCATGCGAACTAGGAACTAGTGTTTAGAACGAATTTTATATCCAAAATTACCAATATACACCTTTTCTGAGTTTTATCTGGAATAGCAAAAATGCTATTGGTGCTGAAAGAGGGGCTGAATTTAACAAAAATAAATGTCCAAATACACTCTGTGGAAAATACCTTTTTTTTTTTGGTTCAAATATGAAAGAAAAAAATCCACCGAAATGATGGGCTCATGTTCGTAAATGAGTAATTAGATCTGTTCAGGACCTGCAGCTTTTATTGTAATTCTTTTATTCCCCACATGAAGGCGACAGACAGAATTTTTCAGGAAATAGAAAGTGCAGGGGCTTCTGGGATTTCTGCAAGCCCAAGTGTTGTTTTCAGTATGAATGTTTAATGTGCTTCCTCTGGCGACGATTTAATAACAATGCTAATTAAATCACACAGAGAATAGTATTCCTATTGCGTACGGTTACACAGACTTATTTATCGCTTGGTTATTAACGCATAAAGGGAGTCTCTAAAAGGAATCATTTTTTTACTGTGAAATTTCGGTTGATTTATAGATGACCATTTAAATATAAACCGGACTGTAATGCAACAGTTTAACACATAAAATACTATATTGAATCAAACATAATTTAAGTCAGAGATACATTCAGATATTTTGTATCAAATTATTGGTGAAACACAGTTAATTATTTAAATTAACCCCAGTTCTGATTGGCTAGCCTATATTGTAATTTTTTCCAAAGAATATTCGAGGCTGAAGCAAGAAAAACTTTTTAGAATTCCTGCCACAGGCTGAATAAGTGGATACATGTAATTTCTTCTTCTTATTATTATTATTGTTATTATTATTTATACAACATTAAGATTTTTTAGCTTAGTTTTTGTATATGGTCTTCATGGATAAATGTGTAAATACCCTTTAAAATATAAAATTTATATAGAATACATCAAACATCAAATTTCCAAGAATCAAGAATTATTTCATTTTCCATGGTGTGTCCACACTCACGTTTTACTAGATATCTCATAATACCTTAATATCCTCTATTCATCTGAAACAAATTCCTGTTTAAACTAGCCTCTTGCCTACTTTTCTCCACAGATATCTACAGAGATCTGAATCAGTGACTGTAGACAGCTGTTGTATAGCAGTGTGTCCGTGCCCTCCGGCTGTGTGTGTGTCCCCTCCCTGCTAAGCATCTTTCAGTGAGCTACCCTTGACCTGACTGAAGTGTCGCCATGCTGTGGACTCTTCTGTTGGCTCTGATCCTGTTGCTGGTGCTCCAAGCCCAGCTGTGCATTTGCTTACGAGAGCTCAGATCTGTGGCCTTGTTGAACTCTGCAACTTCTGAGAGCCCAGCTCAGGCCCCGAATGCCACAACTTCACGCCGAATGCCAGGGGCCATCATCATTGGGGTCCGGAAAGGGGGCACCAGAGCTCTGCTGGAGATGCTCAACATTCACCCTGACATAGAAGTGGCCAAGGCTGAAGTCCACTACTTCAACCTGGATGAAAATTTCCGCAAGGGCTTGGACTGGTATCGTGCACAGATGCCCCTCACCTTGCCTGGGCAAGTGACAGTGGAAAAGACGCCTGGCTACTTCACAGCCCCTTTGGCTCCATCCAGGATGTGGTCAGCAAACCCTGCGGTTAAGCTTCTACTAATTGTCCGCGATCCTGCAGAGAGACTTGTGTCAGATTACACGCAGGTTCTACACAACCGGCTCCAGCAGATCAAGCCTTATCAGCCTCTAGAGGAGCTTCTTCTAAGGCATGGAAGGATCAACCCCAGCTACAAGGCTCTCCAGAGGAGCCTCTACCACCAGCACATGGCCAGGTGGCTGGAGTTCTTCCCCAGGAAGCAGATACACATTGTGGACGGAGAAGCCCTGATTCAAAACCCATTTCCTGAACTACAGAAAGCCGAGAAGTTTCTAGAACTTCCACCACGGATAACGCAAGACAACTTCTACTTCAATACCACCAAAGGTTTTTACTGCCTACTTTCTGAGGGGCATGACAAGTGCCTTGATGACTCCAAAGGGAGGCCGCATGCTCCGCTTAGTAATGAAGTGTTTCAAAAGCTCTGTCGGTACCTCTGGGTCCCCAATCAGATTTTCTTTAGGATGGTGGAGCGGACCTTTAAGTGGTGCTGATGAAAGGTGACATAATTGAACTGCAGAAAAGCTTTTATAACTGCAGATAAGAAGCGTCCATCTGGTCAAACCTAGTAGTTAACTGGCTGAGTACTAGTTTGTATAATAGCCTGTTCCTGCCTCAGATTTAAAAGTCCTTAAACTGAAAGAGCACACAGGATGAGGGCATCAGATTGCACCTAAAGAGCAAAAGTTCCTCCTGGTGTTGGTTGTGTGGAATTGCACTAATGACGAGTAAATTCAGAAGTGTGAACTCACTGTATGTATAAAATGTAAATGTGCTAAAGATTTAAAGCCTTCATTTTGCAAAGTGTATAAAAAATAAAGTAAATATGCAAACCTTCATTTGGCAAAATACTGTGAAAAAAAAATGCGGTAATTATTGGGACTGAATGTTTAGGTAATAGGGATTGTTAAACTCAATCCTAAAACTCAAATATTACCATTTTATCTTCTGTCCAATACAACAAATGGACATTCATCTGTGTGCTGAGCTGTTAAATGCAATGAAACATGCAATGAAAGTGACTAAATCTGTCACTTGAGGGGAATGCCTTTATGTGTGTATTAGACAATTGTATCCAAACTGTTGTGAAACAACGTTTCAGACATTTTTCAATTTCTTCAAACGTAATGCCATGTAAGAATTTTGGTGAAGGAGCCATCAGAGGCACTAATCTCTTCAGATATCTAGCTCCTCTTACCACCACTGTAAAAAAACAGGAAGTCTGTAGGTTTCTCTAAAAGACATTTCACATGGATGGTTTTGTCTGTACATTAATCATCAAATTATATAGACATTTAGGAAAAACTTTTGTGAAATTCCCCTTTAACATCAACAATGTGGTGGCACTCAACTTAACCCCAACACAGATTTAGTCTTTAAATTGTGTGTATTATTTGTACCTTACAAATCTTTCAAAAGTTGTAAATAGCATGACTGTGAGCCATATACCTTCTAATTCAGTAGCTGTTTTTTTTTCATATTTGCTATTCATAATGCTCATAATTTTTACTTGAAATATTCTTTGAAATGTTTTGAATAGAAATTTCTATTTTTTAATAAAACCATTAGAATTAGTTATTTTTTGATGTCTGTATGCACTATAAAATTGTTTTGTATTCAGTAAATATATGTACATTGAGATGTACTCGAAATTCATACCTACATGAATTAATATTCATCATGTTCCACTATTTTGGTGATGGATAAACACAGTTCACTCTCTTATTCAGAGGCCAATGTAAACAATCATCTTCTGATTTTGTAATTAAAGATTTTTTGATTGTTTGGACCCACTGTTCTCTCAAATAATGTCTGTATGACCTGAAAGGTGAAATACTGTAAAAGCATTTAAAAATGCAGTCCCACAAGTGCAATGATAATCTTATGTCCATTTGTCTGTGACTTTTGGAAATGTTGGACAGTAGACAATTAAGTATTAGAAAAAGACTCTGTGACCTCTCTGTGATAGCAATGAATATTTGGCCCAAATGTGGCACATCTGCAGGCCTTATTGCCTACATTTGGCCATGAATGACCCCATTGGTTCAGGGTGAGTATGGCTGCATCAATTCAGCCATAGGTCCACCATATATGAACCAGATATCAAGTGTATTGTGGACCAAATCAGGTCCTTGCCTTTGATGGTGATTTGTTTTTACTCATTTGTTTGGTGAATGTAGAGACTAGAGTTAGTTGTTAGAGCTGATTTTGTTATTTCAGCCTTCAAAGCATCAGAATGGATTACTCTAAGAACAGAAATGGCTCATAGAAGAAAACTCAATCTTTTTAGCAAGAGACCTATCACCTGTTTTACTTGTTTTACCTGTTTCTATTCACTGTATAGCGTAGTTCCCATGGGAAGGCTAATATAGTAAGAAAACACTGAGAATGAAATTGTGAATTCTGTCAAAGACAGAAAGATATAATACAGCTACTTGACACTGCAGGACTTGACACAAACATATTGCTTGTGTTATGAGCCTGGTGAAGCTTTGACTGTGCCCAAAAATAGTTGCTAAGTGACAGTATCTTGCTGTTGATCTGAACAAATCTGTATTAAACAGGCTACAAACACAAAGCCTTTCCTCATTACATATATTCTTATTAATTTAAAGGTAATGTCAGAGAGGGATATATTTTGAAGAAAAATAGTTCATGCTGGGCTGGAAGGAAATGTTTAATTTAAGAAGCATTTAATATATAATGTAAGTCTTATAGTGAAGATGCTATTCTCTGATCATTTGGAATTCCTTTCCATCTTCTATCCCAGCAAAACGTATATGGGATCACCACACAGGCCTTTTCTCACACGTGCAGTAACCCAGATATTTTCCGGACTCTACCCTGAGGAAAAGTATGCGTGAACACAAACGTCTAACATTTATACTGAAGTGAGCACATACGTGAATATAACTAGTAAGCTTCTGGAGAATCACCTGCATGAACTGCACAGGCACTGACCCATGCCCATTTTTATGGCTTTGTACCAGCTGAGAACATTGAAGCAAATAAGGGAACCTCAAATGTGACACACAAACATTTTTTAACCAAATGAACATATTTGGCTTTGTAAAACATGTCAAGCAATTACAATTAAGTTTCAGCTCAAGAATAAAAAAAATAATGTCAATGTTGAGGTAAAAAAAGAAAAATGTTGTAATTTGCTGTTCCAACGCCACAAGCACAATGTTCTGTTTGTGAACACTGAGATCAGCTTGATGTAGAACAGTTTTTCATTCACTGAGTTTCATCCTCAAAGAATTCAGGCTAAAGGATGAGCAACCAACTACTAATTGTATTTTTTCTTGATTGTTTTAGATTTTTTTTTCTCAACATTGTGATTTCATATATAAAAAAAATACTCTACTGGTTTAGGAAAAAACAATCTATTAATCAAAATTTTATATGCAGAATATCCCACCAAGACAGTATTAATATTCATATATTAAACAGAAATTGTCCTGTGTCATATCTGTGATTCATTTATTTGCTACAAAAATAAAAAAGCTGGATGAACATTCTTTAAGAATTTTGGTGATTCAACAGCTTTCACCAGGCCGTATCAACATCTATTCAGATGCATTAATTAAGATAAAACTGACCCACCAAAACCATTATTCATCCTCACTGTTTTTGCACAGAAAAAGTAAAATTAGCAAAATTGTTATAAAAGGGGAAATAAATTAATAATAACAAGAAACGGTTATGTAAAAAACTTTCAGTTCCATTTTTCAGTATAAAACATTTCCATAGCTCTGGCCAATCAAACAAACAAATTCTTTCACAACAGGATGATAACAATTCCTGCTTGTCTCTCTAAAATAGCTTTGAAGGGGAGGAATATGTTTTTAAACTAATTGTGTGGATAACAATGCAACCTGACAAATCACTTGTGGTTAGCTAGTACAACATTAACATTAACTTAAAAAAGAAGAAAAAAAAAATTAAACAAAAACAGGTGAATAAATGAACGCAAGTTGATCTGGTCACAGTACAAACGAGAGTCCTTGAGTCCAGGTCACCATGGCTAGGATGATGGTGATTACGCAGTCTTCTGCTGGCCCTTCTTTCCAATAAGGGACTTGTGGATGTGAGGGATCACACCTGGAAAAAAAAAAAACCAAACAAACAAAAAAAGAATTATTCCCTACCCAATAGAGTTGCAGTTCTTAACCTGGATAAGATATTAAATAAAAGGCTGACACTATACAATCCAGATTATTTAATTGGCATAGTACCAACTTGCTTGGAATGCAAAATCTATACTAAATGTACTACAGTTCCATATAATTCTGAAACAAAGCATCCCAACTCACCACCACCAGCAATGGTAGCCTTGATGAGAGAGTCCAACTCCTCATCTCCACGTATGGCCAGCTGTAGATGGCGAGGAGTGATACGCTTCACTTTCAGATCTTTGGAGGCATTTCCTGCTAACTCCAGCACCTTTGGAAAGAAAACAACAGCCAGTTGATAGCATTTTAGTTTAGAACATTTGTATACATGGAAAACCACTAAGGTAATTGGATTAGTTTATTCTTACACCGCTGAGGAGTTAAATGATAACTCGCATAATCACTGATTTTACCTCAGCTGTCAGATATTCAAGAATGGCAGCGCTGTACACTGCTGCTGTGGCCCCCACGCGTCCATGGCTGGTAGTGCGGGTCTTCAAGTGCCTGTGGATACGACCCACAGGGAACTACAAACAGGCAGAAAAACAAACTATTTCTTACCGTGAAACTTGAAAATATACTGATAGATTAATTTTATTAGAAAAACGACTGACTGATAAAAACAAAAGCAAAAGTTCCAAAAGCTAATAACTGAGTAATGGGAAATTACTACATCACTAAAATAAAGCTGGTCTTACTGACCAGTGTCTTAATTTAGCATCATTAGAAATGGTATGGCTCACAATGAAACTATAACACGACTAAACAGGGACACACATACTCCACTGCAACCCTGTCAAACCTGCTTTTTGCCTAGTGACTCTACATTTGGGAGATTACATGGATAAATACCCTTCACACAAGAATGACCCATTTTGAAATGATATGAGTCTAAATATCAAAATGACATCAATGCACCTACAAATGAGTATCAAATCTTACCTGAAGACCAGCCCTCTGTGAACGAGAAACCGCTTTCGCCTTGGCTTTCCCACTGTCTTTTCCTGCCTTACCACCAGCCTGGAACAGAGTTAAAGGGCCATATAAAGTACAGAAACACCAAACAAACAATAGCACAAAACTGCCAGATTTGTTCAGATAAGCAAAGTATATATAAAAATTTGCCAAGGTTCCATTTGGTTTAGTAAATTCAGAGTATTACATAGGGATGAACAAAATAGTGTATGTATCAACATTGCATTTTAATACAATATTGTCTTACAGAGCTGTTGTTTTCTTTGCCTGTGGTCGGCACTAAATTCAGGATTTAAGTCCACAAACAGATCTATCACTACTGTACTTTTTGACATATTAAAGTCACAAGGTCACTTGCAATCTCTAACGTGTATTCTGACGTCAACTTTTCCTCTATAAGCTAATTTCAAATGAGTTGCTTCTCCTTTCCGTTTGTTTAGAGAGAAATAAGAGTGGAAAAATTGTAAATTCTAAAGCTCCTTGCAAACGGAGTTATAAATCCGAGATCGAGTGGAGCTGAGAGTATACGCCACTATTTACTAAACAACTCCTGTTTACTTTTCAAACAGATGTGCTTCCCGCCAAGTCAAACTACTCGATTCTTCGGAACTGAAATGTGCTTACAGCGTGTATTTGGTGTTTTGATGTGCACTCTGTTAAATTGAGAACGAGAGGCAGATTAAAATCGGCGGCAGCTCCCCGCTGCCAATCAGTGAAATAAATAAAGATTGTATCCATCTCATTCCAAGTATCCATTCCACCTTAAATCGTGCTGCAGCCACAGGCGCGTAAAAGGTGCTGCAATATTTAAGATGGAAGTGAGAACTCGAATCGAACGAGAAAAAGTTAATGTGCCAATATATTAACCGTTTTTTCATTCCCTCAGTTATCGCAAATGCAAACCTCGCAACTAGCTAGACATATTTAGGTCTAAACACACGTTGCAGTGTTTTTATCCACAAAGAAACATTCTCTTTGTGGCCACAATAATCGGATTAATGTAGAAACTGGCTTCTTATTCGACTTTTCAATTCCTCCTTAACCGATACATTCCGGTGCCCGAGGCTGCTGCACTGTTTAAGGTGGAACGGAAACTGGAATTAAAAAGAAGCTGGCGAATAAGAACCCGAGTTCAGTTTCATCAGATCTACACCTACGGCACAGCAACGTTATCTCATTTAACGTTTTTTCCCCAACCGAGAGCCGTTTAAATATGTATAGTGGGTAATTTTTCGAAGAGTAATCACAAAAACACTACGGGAAACCCGTTAAAGACACACTCAACCCAAACTGTGTCGTTTCCCGTAGCGTTCACTCGGAGAAAATAACAAATGAATTCAGCAGCGGGGAATAAAACACTTAAAACAAAGAAAACACACAGCAGAACACTGCTCTGCGAAATACGGAAAAATACACATACTGATAGGAAAAATGCCACAAAACCCATACCATTTTCACGGTTTCTTGCTTTGAACGTGGACTCGGTAGATAAACCAATTTCGCCTCAAACACAGAGGAACAATAAAGCCCCTTTAGCAGCGAACACTCAAGACATACCGAGCACAGCCCTCAACCAATCATAATACACGATACTGGTTCGAATTTTCTATCCGACCAATAAGAGCAGGCCTTGTTTAAAAAAAGTCCTCTACCATCCCCCCACCGATGAATGGCATGTGTACAGACAGGCGGTGGGCGGGGCTTTGAACAACTGGCGAAATGTACAGAAAACATAAAGAAAGTTTACTCGGGTGTTTGTTTGCTTCGGTCTAGTCGCCCAAACCCAACCTGTCGGATTCTATTTTAACGTATGAAAACAAATTATACGTTGTTTTTGTGAGAGAAATGTGTTAATAACCATCATGTGAGTTGAAAAATATTGTGTGTACATTTTCTGATTTTTTTAACAATATTAAAGAGGAACAAAAAGAGTTTCATAATAAAAACAGGTATAGCAAATCAGGAAGACACACGACTAACAAAAGTAAAAATAAGATATGCATTTTCCATTCAAAGCCTTTATTGCTAATTATGAGATTAATATTTCTTATTAGGGCTGTACAATGATAATGAAATACATTTTTTTTTATCATCACATATTTGCTTTAGCAAGTATTAGCAACTGAACAGAATTTAATTATGTATTTACAATAGTCTAGGGGGTCAGAATGCACATTACATTTATTCATTTTATTTAATTTCCAAACTTAAAACAATCATTTTTTAAGTTACAAATAATTGTAATTTAGGTGGATCTATTCCCATTTCTGCACTTGTGGTCAGACCAAATTTTACATAGTTCTATTAGTTTTTACCTCCAATAACTCAGTTAAGCAGCTGTAAATATGTAATTAAGACAGATCAGTGGTGAGGTTGATTTCTGTGTAGTTTGTTCAGTGTCATCTGAACCACAGCCAAATGCCTTCACAGCAATGTTGACAAATTAAGGAGGGGCAGGGCCTTGACTATTGATTGTCATTCTCCATCCATCCATTATCTGTAACCATCCATCCATCCATTATCTGTAACCGCTTATCCAATTTAGGGTCGCGGGGGGTCCAGAGCCTACCTGGAATCATCGGGCGCAAGGCAGGAATACACCCTGGAGGGGACGCCAGTCCTTCACAGGGCGATTGTTATTCTCTTCGACCAATAAAAGATGGTCACTTTGTTTTAGTTGAAGACTAACTTGCCTGTACATTTTTATCCACTGTTTGAATTACCACAGAAATGTACATGAAAGTTGAGTTAATTAGTTTTGTACCTTTCAGTCTGTGTTTTCTTTCATGCAGTTAGCCATCTCCCAAATTTGCAGTCAGTTTCACCTTAAGTAGAGTAAGTAGTGTAAAAGTAAGTATCTTTTAATGTGGAATGGTATGTTTGTGTAAGAAACTGTCTATTGGTTGTTTGTAGTTAACGTTTTTAATCAGAGCTTGAATTACCACAGAAAGTCATTTGTTAGTTTTGGGTTTTCTTGGAGCATTTTCAGTGTGTGTTTACTCTCATTAAATGTTAGGGGTCTGCTGAATTGGAGTCAGTTGCACATTAAGTAATGTAAGTGTAACAGCAAAGGTAAGTCCATATTGCTCACCTAAAAGAGCATCAACCTCATCCATTTTTTATGCTTTTTAAAGTTTGGAGGTCTCTCCACCACCCAAACTCAAACACCCAAACTCCAACATGTGCTGTTTCTTGGCCATACCTGAGCAGGCAATGGACAGAGAGAGCTCTTCAGCCAGTTCAGACAGAGAACGTTTGTTTCCCATTTACCAAGCCAGTGCTGCGTACAACAACTGGACCTTTATATTTATAGGAACTTTGCCACTTAACCCTCATTTCTGACACCAAGTTGTGGGACTAAAAGCTGGTGAAGGCTGTTAAAAGCATTGATAGATCATGTTTGCCAGGGAAGTTGTGGTGCCTTGAAATTGGCTTACTGCCTGGTATTAGGTGGCCATTGACAGTTTATGATGTTTTGATCACAGACATAGAGCGTATGGGAAAGGTTATGAACAAGGCCATAAGGAAGTGGCTAAGGGTGCCGCAGTGTTTAGGTAGTATAGCATAGTATAAGAGAGGTGTACTGGAGCTACCACTCACAAGTTTACTTGAGGAATTTTGAATGTACAAAGGTGATTTGTGAGATGATTTTGTCAGGATCGAAAGAAGCAGTTGTAAAAGCAGCAGTGACAAGAGCAGGAAAGAAGTGGAATCCAAAGGTGGCTGTGCAGGTAGCCAGGAGATCATTAGAGCTAAGGGATGTGATTGACCAAGTACAATGTGGAAGAGCAGGCCTTGGGTCAGGTGATACGTGAAAAGCTTTTAGTAAGGCCACATGACTAGTTTTATTCGCAAGCAGGAAGAGGATGCACGTCACAGACATAACAAGGCCAGTGGCTTTGATGGGAGTATCTAGAGAAGAAGATTTCCTTGCAAGAACTGTGAGTGATGGAGGCAAGTCGTATTAAGTTTTTGCTGGGAACAAGTTATGATGCCCTTTCAACACCGCAAAATCTTGGACAGTGTGAAGGTTGTAATAATCTATCAGCTTGTAAGATTAGTTTGTCACAGGGTCTGCATACATGGAAACATAATCAGGTGTTAAGGATTTTAGCATGTTTGCTGGACAGCAAACATTTAGAGCTGCAGGTCCCAGAGTGCATTGCATTAACTACACTGGGTCCAGACATGGTGCTCTACTCTGAAAGTAAACAGATTTATTTCACAGAGTTAACAGTTCCATTCGAGTAGATGAAGCATTTTAAAGGAAGAAGCTGAAGTACGCTTCCTGCGGCCAATTCCTGGCAGTTCGTCCTTAAGCAAATCTATTTTATATGCTTGGAATTTTGGAAGTCTCTCCACCGCCCAAACACCAACACGTGCCGTTTCTTGGCCGTGCCTGAGCAGGCCATGGATGGAGAGAGCTCTTCAGCCAGTTCAGACAGAGACAGTTTGTCTCCCATTTACCAAGCCAGTGCTGCGTACATCAACTGGACCTTTATATTTAGAGGAACTTGGCCACTTCACCCTCATTTGTGAAATCAATCTTCATGCTGTAACAAGAGCTGACCACAGTCAGAAAAATTACAGGGCAACATTAATTGATTCATTTTCTGTAACAGCTTCATCCATATCAGGTTGGTGGTGGGTTCAGAGCCCATCCGGAATCATTGACCACAAGGCAGGAAAACACATTATATGGAATATCAGTCCATCACAGCATTGCACACTCACAAAGTCACTCACGCACTCCCACATGAGGAGAGTTTTTCATAGCTAACTGACCTTTCAGCATATGTTTTTGGACTGTGGAAGGAAACCCATTCAAACATAGAGAATACACATCAAACTTCTTAGTTACTTGAGATGAGTTTTGAACCCTGAGACTTTGTCCAATTTGCAAGCAACACTACCTGTTAGGTAAAGAGCAACATCATGCTGACATGTCCAAGAGAATAAATTATTAACCAGAGAGTATAGTTATTAAAATAAGCATAATGTAAATTATTAAGAAAATTCCTGGAGCCTGTATAGGGATCATTAGACAGATAGTTTAAAAGGGACTTATTAGGAATTGATCACATTTTGAGTGGATTATCACTGTAATTTTTGGATCTGGTGCCCTATCAAAACTGTTCACAAACTATAAAAAAATGACCCATTTTTTGTGATTTCACTAAAGGCCACCACAAACTGGATTACGCTGCTTAGCAGCACACAATGACGCATCAAAGTGAATGTGCCAATGAATGATCTATGTAGTCGCTGTCCAATTAAAAACATGTATCTTCATTTTTGTGGATTTTTAGTTTACTGCATCATTTGATCAGTAGTAGACCTGTGGTAAAATTTCATGATTAATGAACCAATGGAAATGCTCCAAAATTACTTGGAATAAAATCATTTTGCATTGATTTCCATTGAATATTAAGGTTTGTCCCTTTTCCTGTAAAGTTACTATCTTGCTGAAAGATATGAGCTGAAAAGGCTGGGCTTTAAAATTTAAACCACATGTGATGTACTGTGTTTTCCTGTGTCTCAATATGGCTTTAATATAATGTAGTAATGGTGAAACATACTGTATGTTGTCTGCAGTGTAGAATGTTTGGAAATGGTGAGGTGCATCCAGCATGAAGTCTGAAAACGTGGAATAAAACAAGTAATTCTAACTTTGTGCTGTTTCTTAAATAGACAGCAAGCCCTTCTGAGCTGTTCCACCTCATTTGACTCATTTGACCATTGACATGTTTATAAAAGAGTGCAATGACGAGCACTGAGAATTATGTGGTCTGATTAAATATGATGAAAATGAGAATGGGGAAGTGAACCAAGAGAAAATATCTAAGAACCAGTTTCTACTCCCTGTACCCCAGTCCTGGGTGCCTCACATATGAATCAAACAGAGACTCATTCTTAACATATGTAGGGAAAAGTTGGGTTGTTTGGTCCTTGTGGTATTTTGACAAATCCTTGTCACAGATGATTCATTGATACCCCAGGGAACAAGGGAAAAGGGTTATACTATGTCCCCTTTAAGTCTATGGCAGTTCACAAAGCACAAGTTGGGACGTAGTGTGGTAGGTGTGGCAGGTGCATATGTATTATGAGGGAGGGGGAACACTAGTTGAGGCAGTCTGAGTGTTGAGTTTGTTTGGGATGCCCTCTCCAACTTTTACTTAGAATTTTAGAAGTGCATACCTCACAGAATTATCCATTTACATTATAATGGGATGAGAGTGGTGAATGAGCAGAGAGATTTGCGGTTGGAACACACTTGCCCTCAGCATTAAACGCAAACTTGTCTGTGTTCATTTCATTGCCAATTGCACAATCAGTTTGCCATGGACTGTGAAATGTAACACTGCTAAATGTATAAATCAGTTAGCCAATAGGCTAATGTAACAAACATTAACAGAAAAAAAACCCAGTACATTTCTACATGAAGCCCATTTGCAATGTACATATATAGTGTAAAATATTTTCATGATATACTGAAATCTGCGAAAGTCTTTTACATTTTTATTATATAAAATTATTTATCTTGTCAATAAGTGTGGTGCTTATATACAATTATGTATGTGTAAGTGCAATAAATACAATATATTGCTGTTTTTTATTTAAATCCATACGATCCATACATTTTACTCCCCAACACCTTGATTAACCAGGAACATATGCAAGGATCCTGTTATTGGATTTCATCTCCGCCTTCAATACCATTATCCCAAGAAGACTACACAGCAAACTGACCCAAGTGTGTCTGTCCCCACCTGCCAGTGCATCACCAGATTTCTCGCTTGCAAGGAGCAGCAGGTGAGGTTGTGAAAGTTCATCTCTGGAACCCGTATCATCAGTACAGGTGCTCCACAGGGTTGTGTACTCTCCCCACTGCTCTTCTCCCTGTAAACCAACAACTGTACCTCCACGGACACCTCTGCTTACTGTCAGGTGGTTGATCAGGTGGTCCACCGAAGCAGCCACAACAATCTTGAGCTGAACACAGCTAAAACAGTGGGGACGATAGCAGACTTCAGTAGAAACCCCTCAACCCTGCCAACACTCACCATCCTTGACAGAACTGTACTGACTTTGGAGTCCTGCAAGTTCCTGGGCACAACTATAACCAGGGACTTTAAGTGGGACAACAACATCAGCTCCATCGTCAAGTGAGCTCAGTAGAGGATGTACTTCCTGCACCAACTGAGAAAGTTCCACTTGCCCCAGGATCTGATGGTGCAGTTCTACATAGCCATCATAGAATCTGTCATCACCACGTCCATCAGAGTGTGGGGCAACTTAACCACCCAGCAGGACAATCACAGACTGCAGCGCATCACTAGGTTTGTGGAGAAGACCATTGGTATTAAGCTGCCCACACTGCTGAATCTGCATAGCTCCAGAACCAGGAAGCATACAGAGAAAATAATTTCAGATCCCTCACACACCAGACACCACCTGTTCCACCACCTTCCTGAACACTTGACATTACTGTTACACAAAAAAAACCTTAATCTTCTGGTTTCTTTCTTCTGCACTTTAATTGTATATATATATTAATATAATATTATTGGTGTATAATACAACACAAACTATACACTCCATTTTACGTTTACAGGTATGACTCTTTGAGTGTGTGTTCCTTGTATGTGTAAGCATTCATGGCCAATAAAATTTGATTCTTATTCTGATCCTGATAAAGAAGTATATCTGGAAACAAACTTTGTTTTCACACATATCGAGAAAAAAAAATCCTGTAAAAGGTACACGTTCCACTGTCGCGGGTGCTGGTTGTTTTGCTCCAAAAATATCTTCATAGTCCAGTGTGTAGGCACTTTATTTCTCGATCCGCTTTGCCGCCTCTGGCGGTCAGGAGGCATGACATATAAGAGGGAGCCAATCACCTTAACAACAAAATAAGAGGCGGGATTAATGATTTGAGTTTATTGGCATACAGCTGTGCGGATAAGTTGCTTTTTTTTTTAATAAGGTGTACTTCTTATCCAATGAAAAGGAGGGGCGGGACTAAGAACATGATTGACACTAAGTGTTGGCAAATGAAATCGAACAGCTAAATGACAGACAGCAACATGTTCAATGGAAAAAGAGTCTAGAGGCTCAGACGTGATGCCCTGGGTTTGATTGACATTGTGTGTTGACCAATAGGATCTGTGGACTGAAGTGACGGACAGCTGTTTGTCCAATGAGATGGAGGGAATATGCGCTTCAGTGGAGGAGGTAAATCGGCGCAAAAGCGGGGAGTGCGTCCCGGTGATGGTGTGATGGTGAAGATGGCGGATGGGGATAGTGGGAGTGAGCGCGGTGGAAGCAGTAGCGGTGGCGGGGGTTTCGTGCACTTCCCGCGGGATCAGGAGACGCAGGAGCTGGCTTCTAAGCGCTTGGACATTCAGAACAAGCGCTTCTACTTGGACGTGAAGCAGAACTCCAAGGGCCGCTTCATAAAGATCGCCGAGGTGGGCGCCGGAGGTTCCAAGAGCCGCCTGACTCTCTCCATGTCCGTAGCGGCCGAGTTCCGCGATTATCTGGGGGACTTCATCGAGCATTATGCGCAGCTGGGGCCCAGCACACCCGAGCAGATCGCGCAGTCTTCAGGTGGCGAGGACGGCGGGCCCCGGCGGGCACTGAAAAGCGAGTTCCTGGTGCGGGAGAACCGTAAATACTACCTCGATCTGAAGGAGAATCAGCGCGGCAGGTTCCTCCGCATTCGCCAGACTGTGAACCGCGGCTTTGGTCTCAGCGGCGGCGGCGGCGGCGGAGGAGGAGGAGGAGGAGGAGGCGTCCAAGCCGGGCAAACTATCGCCTTACCGGCCCAGGGACTTATCGAGTTCCGTGACGCTTTGGCTAAGTTAATAGATGACTACGGCGGCGAGGACGAAGACTTGCTCGCCGGCGGAGGATGCAGTGGAGGCAGCGCAGGCTATGGAGAGCTTCCCGAGGGCACGTCGATTACTGTGGACTCAAAGCGCTTTTTCTTCGATGTGGGCTCCAACAAATACGGCGTTTTTCTGCGTGTGAGCGAAGTGAAGCCCAGCTACAGGAACTCCATCACGATACCGCTTAAAGCCTGGAGCAAGTTTGGTGGCGCGTTCTGCCGCTACGCTGAGGAGATGAAGGAGATCCAGGAGCGGCAGCGGGATAAAATGTACGAGCGGAGAGTAGGAGGAGGCGGGGGAGAGGAGTCCGAGGGCGACGACGTTGACGATGACTGATCCCTCAGAGGCGAAGCTAGAGTGGGCTTCTCCATTCGATTATTTCCATTTCACTGATCCACCTAAAATGGTGCAGCGCTTAGCGTTACGTGCAACCCGTTGGAAATACGTAATGTTACAAGAAGCTGGCTCCTAATGAATGGAAATAAACGAAGCTGTAGTTGGCTTCTTTAGCTAAATATTCCGTTCCACCTTAAATGCTGCAACTGAAACGAGCCTGAAGTCGGCCTCTTACTCGAATTTCCGTTCCACCTTAAATGATGCAGAAGCCTGAAATTGATCGATTGTGGATTAAACTTTAAATGACAGTTTCATTAAAGGTGTAACGGAAAGTAAGGCGTTAACTCCAGCGTTTTCATAGATGGGAAGAAGCATTTCATACGTATTTCAACAGGATGTGTTTAAGTTAATGCTGCTACATTTAAGGTGGAACGGAAAAGGGGGAATAAACAAACTGCAGCCTCGCTCCAGTCAGCTGCTTTTTGGCTCCTAACTTCGTAAGGCGGGAAAATAAAAAACAAAATGTGCATGACGACTCGAACTATAGTGATTAAAAACCTATGGCGAATAAAGTTGTATGACTGAGAAACAAAAAAAGAGATTATTGTTTAAAGCAGTGTAGATGAGCTGGCTAACCGTTATCTAGCTAGCTGCAGTAGGCCTAGTTGTCTGAAAGATACTTTTGGTGCAACCCGGTTTTAAATGTTCTGGAGAAAAGAGAGAAATCCCTCACCCATTACCCCCCCCCCCCCCCTTATCTTGGTGTGCTTATGAACTCTAATCGGCGTACAGTATTACTTTAGCAAAGAAAAGAGGTTCTTTAGTGTGTTTGCGGTGTGTTACCATAAATGACAAGGACAGCGTTGATTTACAATGTTATGGGCTCAGACTGAAATGGCTCCTTAAGCTCCACGCAGTGCACTTTAGATTATCAGAAAATGATATCTTTTAAACAAATAATACACTAAATGCCCAATTGGTAAATGTGCAATCCTGTGACTAAATCCCATATTTATATCTTTATCATTAAATACAGTGCACTTTACAGGGTGTAGGGAGCCATTTGAGAGTCACCCTTGGATTCAGTGGGAAAAGATGATTCGTAAAGTTATTTTAGCTTTTGGATCAAATTAATGAATCAAAACCTGAAAGGTGCACTTTTAGGTGCAGTTCAAGTCACAGCTTGGACATTTGCAGTATATAGCCACAAAAATGGAATAATTAACTGAAAAGGTGCTATGAAAAAGTCTCACCACCTCCCTTAAGCATCAGCAGAGGTTTATGTTCTCTTTAAAAAATAATAAAATATAATAATAATTATCTTGTCAGGAAAGTACATGTAGGATTCAAAACTGAATGTACATTATATTATTGGAGAATGTGCTTATGAGATTGTGGGGATTGACAAAGCACACAGCCTAAAAGTTGGCTGATTTACATGATACCAATGCCACTTTGTTAATTTATAATTATAATTTAATGTTAAATTATAATTATAATTGTAATTATACATAACTGGGGGTTCAACGTGTTCAAAGGGAAATTCATTGGCCTCTTTTGGACCAATGCTTTGGAGATTTGTGTTCAAAGCAGAGGCAGTTCAATATTGGTCTTGACTTAGATTGTCAAAATAGTCATGGTTCTGAATATACAGAGTGCTTTCATGTATTAACTGGAACAAAGGAGATTAAACATAAAAAAAAAAAAAAAAAAAAAAAAAAAAAAAACGCCCAGCAGGGGTTAAAGACTTATTTTTAAAAATGATATACAGAAATATATATATAGAAATATATTTATATATAGGAATATAGAATCAATTATAAATGCTTCCTGAACAGGATTATTTAAACAAATCTCGGATGCAACTATCCGGTGGGATATTTCTTACTGTTTTTCATTAACTTTTACTATGTTCCTTCTAGACAGAAGGTCATAGAAATAATAGTGAATTATAGAAATATATGAACAGTATTTAAGATGCTTTAATTCTATTTAGTTTCCTGTCTCTCTGCCAGCTGTTTAAATTGATATGTTTATTTAAATTTCCACCCCAAGGAAAGCATTTTTTTTGTTTGTTTTTTAATAAAAAAGCACTTGTATCTCAGTAATATTATGACCTCCCAGAACAGCCTATTATCATTAGTCCACAACTCTTTTCTGTGATATGTTAAAGTGCATGCCTGTTACAGTTTACAACCACCCTCTGTTCCTATTTTTTGTTTAAACCTGTTCTAAATATGTTATGCTCTATTATCAAAAGTATTTTTCAAAAGGAAAAAGGAGTAAGGTGTTACACCATTTACAAAATGTGACATTTTCTTGCATATTTGTCAAACTTAATATGGGAAACCTTCCTTTATTTGTTTTCTTTTGTTTTTAAGCCCTTGAAACAGCAAAGTGTTTGTTATACTACACACCACCGGGGAGCAATAGCAATTTTCTACTACTTTAAAAAAAAAAAAAAAAGTTTTGACTTCTGTCTTTTCTGGACCGCGTCCTGTGACAAAGGCAGCTGTTCAGTCCAGATCTTTCTGCTGTACCTAATTCTCCACAGACTTCCTTTCAACAATAAATTAAAGAAAAAACTCTTTGCTGAGGAAATGAGTTTTATTTGATGTGGGTTTGGGGTAAATCAATAAATAAAGGAGAATGTTATTAGATTTTGTTGTTTTTATATATATATATAAATAATACACCCAAACATCTAATTCAGGGGAATATTTTACATGTGGCTTGTGTTTCTGTATGATTCAGGTTTGAGCTGACCCAGGTGCTCTCTAGGTCAGAACATATGCTAATCTCTTCCAAGTCTATCACTACACAGTGTTCATATAATAATAACAGTAGGGTGTGCTCAGTAGACATTTATTTTTTATTTGTATGAAACTCAAATTGCAACAGTTTAGCTAATGAACATTTTGAACAGTCGGTAAGCATTATTTATTAAAATATATATATTTAAAGTTGTGGGCGGCACGGTGGCGCAGCAGGTAGTGCCGCAGTCACACAGCTCCAGGGGCCTGGAGGTTGTGGGTTCGATTCCAGCTCCGGGTGACTGTCTGTGAGGAGTTGGTGTGTTCTCCCCGTGTCCGCGTGGGTTTCCTCTGGGTGCTCCGGTTTCCTCCCACAGTCCAAAAACACACGTTGCAGGTGGATTGGTGACTCGAAAGTGTCCGTAGGTGTGAATGTGTGTGTGTCTGTGTTGCCCTGTGAAGGACTGGCGTTCCCTCCAGGGTGTATTCCCGCCTTGCGCCCGATGATTCCAGGTAGGCTCTGGACCCCCCGCGACCCTAAATTGGATAAGCGGTTATAGATAATGGATGGATGGATATTTAAAGTTGTTTGGTAGCATGGTGGTGCAGCAGGTAGTGTTGCTGTCGCACAGCTCCAGGGTTTTGGGGCTGTGGATTCGAGCCCCGCTCTCAGTGAATGTAAGGAGTTTGGTGTGTTCTCCCTGTGTCTGCTCCGGTTTCCTCCCATGGTCCAAAAACATGGGCCCAGGTCAGGGAAAGTTTTACGTATTTATTAATTTAATAACTAGGTAGTGTACTTTTCTTTGAATCTTTAGATTCATTGTAATAGATTTGTGTGTATATATATATATGAGAGAGAGTGAGAGAGTTTTCTTCACTCTACATAGACAAGGATACTCTGAACAGGTCAGTAAATGTAACACAGAGTACCTTATTGGGTAATATAATCTGGTTCATTTAGCTGGGTTCAACAGCTGATTTTGTAACGTGTTTTGTAAAATGTTATATTGCAGTGTGGCTCAGCTTCTTTAATTGCAACCTCAGCACTGTACTCTAGCATTTTTGGTCAGTTGGAGACTGATGGTGAACTGTGATTTACTGCATTTGTGAGCCATCAAGAATTGGGTATGATGCTGAAGACAAAAAGAGTTTTATAATGTGCTAAATGTGAAGGAAAAGCTGACCTAGATTTTTTTTTCATGCCCTGTGAATAAATTCACAGATATTTTACAACTGACCACAAAGAAAATATTTAACCAAATCACAGATTATAGTGTGTTATACCTGTAATATTAAGTTAACAGATTGACATAATGCAGTGTAACTATACACACAGGAAGAATCCCTACTAAGATCTGGCAAGATCCAGATGTGTCATGTTCACTTATGACACTACCATACAAACTCTGAACATATGTGTAAAATTCCTACAAATGGTCTGTAAGAAAAACAAACTATGCTGTGTCAGTGATTCAAGAGCTCAAAAACTGCATAAGGGTGCGGAGGGCATATAACATTTGTAGATATGTTGTTCAAAGGGGTTTTTTCACCTTGCTTATATATTAGCAAGATGACACATTTGCTCTAACCATGGAGTATTTTAGTAAACTCAAAATGTGACACTAGTTGTACTTAAAAAAAAAAAAAAGGTTAAATATGATTCAGATTTATTACAGTTCTTTAACCCTTTAAGGCCAAACGTATCAAATATTAGAGATGGCTCTTTCATCATCTAATGAAAAGAAATACTGAAACAAACTTCCATTCTTTTGGGGTAAGTGTTCAGAGTTCTTCCAGGTATGATTTGAATGATAGTACTTGTAGTAAAAATAAGCAGTTTTGTTTACTTTATAGATGTGTGTATTCTACCTGTCAAATGCTAATCAATTATAATAAATGTTCCGAAATTTTTAATCTGTTCTTCACAGCAGCAAAATTCATTTAGACAATTTTACAAAGTATTTTTATGAAACAAAGATGTATTTTTAGTTTTCCAAAATCCTTTGTGTGCAAATTGTTTTGGCTTGGTTTTCGACATCTGTTGAATTTTTTGAGACAGATTCAGAGGAAGATGATGATACAGATGAGTAAGGGAGGTCTGTTGAATGACCTCATACCTCATGCCAAGGTTCAGACCGTAACAGAGACAAATGTAGTTTCTCTAAATACGGAAACATGGTTGTGCAGATCAACAAAAAAGAGCCTTTGTGGTTTTGGTGTTTTTATTACCACCAGTATATGAAATGTAAAAAGGTCAGAGAGAAGAACAGACTACTAATAGGTTAAGGACCTCTGGAGCAGTGTTTCTCATCGGCTCAATGTTATGTTTCCTGATAAGTTCTGAAGATGAGAGACAGTCATTTGCTATTCATTTTTTATTGAAATCAATCAAAATTAAGAAATTAACTGTTTTAACTGATGCAGTTTTTAACAGCAGTTAAAACAGTTTTTAATACTTTGTCTTTTAAAATTAAAAGACAAAGTAAAAATATATTGTTAAATGCCTAAATACGATGCATTTAAATATTATATGATCTAACATTTACAAATTAACTACATTGGGATTTTTAGTTAAAGGTATTAAATGTGTGAGTTATAAAATTAATCAGTTTTATTGTTTCATTATTTCATGTGTCAGATTTTAAAGGGTTAAAACACTTGCTGTTAAGACTAAAAAAATATGTAAATAGTAATTTTAAAAATGTTTTAAAGAGACTTTTTTTCTAGTGTAACCTGAAGTTATATGTAAAAATTGATATTCATAAGAATAATTATAGAATCATTTTGGATGTTAAAGCCAGATCTGAACATGAAGCATCACTGTACAATATGAGGTCATGACTCCCTATGCACTGTCCCTGGAATAACCCTTATAACCTTATATGTTGCTAACACAAAGATATAACAAATAACATGTTCAGAGGCAAGACACTGCAGTATATTTCCACACAGAACCCAATAGCCCATGAAATCTGCTCTTCAGAAATGCCGTGATGTTCAGTGGAGAATACACACCGACAGCATTGCATTTCCCCTGAGAGAGAGAGGCTAGAGGGAGAGGACGGTTCAAGGACATGTAATACTGTGCTGGGCAGCATGCCAGGGGCATAGGAGATTATTTCACATCCTGTGGCCTCCAACTGAGATGAGGATAAGATACAAACTGACCAGCACAGCTGTCACTTATTCATTAATTTAGATACAGACCCAGAGGTTTACACTGAACAGCAGCTCAAAGAATATCACTTTGAAGTGGAGCTGTGTCTGATCTACCATCAGCATTCATTAAACAAAGTCTAAAAATAAAGCATTTTCACCTTAAAGGTATCAGTATGATGGGCAGTATAGTATTTTATCTTACATTAAATCAGATGATAAGTGATCTTATGCCAGGATACATTTTTCTGAACACACTCAAGATATTGTTAATAACAAAAGAAAGAAGATTGATCAAATGCATGTTTCATTTAAATCAGTGCACAACTGCATTTGCTTAATGGGGTTTAATGCCATCTGTTATGTGAAATGCTGAATGAATGTCACTGTAGTCATAGATTTTGATAGTAATACCAAATGAAGCATTAACAAATCTCTGAAAATACATAATAACTGGCCACAAAAAAGAAACTGCATAATATTTTAGCTCAGTACAAATTAGTATTACCAAATTTCTACCATGAAATACAACAGCATGGCTCATCTCATGAGCAGCATTTTACTAAATTGTGTGATTTATTTCCATGATGATATCCCTCTGCTAACATTCTTATCAGCAGATTTGATTAAAGTTAGGGCTAAATGTAACTACTAACCTTTGCATAACAGCTAACAGCAGGTTTCTTAACAGCAGTAAAGTTATTCTTGATTTAGAAGATATGGAGAGAAGCTTTTATGTTCTTGTGTAACTTATTGCTTCTGTTCATATTTCCCACAAATTGCGTGAATGCAAATCATTCAAATATTGAAATAATTTTATATCTTGAGCTCAGAATGTGAAAGAATTCATTATTTAATAGCCTTCTGTTGTGTAAATCATATTACAATAGAGTACATTGTAGAGTACATTTTCTCTAGCACAACCACATAGACATCTGTTCTGTAATCATTTCATGCTACTCAAAAATGTAATAACAATACATAATATTACAAATATAATACCTGAGAGCAGCATGGTGGTGCTAGGGTTAGTGCTAGTATCACAGAGCTCCAAAGTCCTGGGGTTGTGGGCTCAAACCCCACTTCAGGTGTTCTCTCTGAGTTTGTATGAGTTTCTTCTGTGTGCTCTGGTTTCCCCCACAATCCAAAAATACATGCTGGTAGGTAGATTGGTTATTCAGAAGTGTCCATAGATTTGAACATGTGGTTCCTTGTGATGGTCTGGTACCCTCTCCTGGGTTCTCCTCCCAATTTCACCTCAAAACAGTTACTTTAGTATTTTATTTTTCTTATTTTAATGGATTTCCTAATGTACACAATGTACTCATGAGTGTAATTCAGAATGTTAAAAATGAAACTAACTTTATCAAATCAGCTGTTTGGTCTGATACCATTTTTTTCTGAAACTGATTGGTCTGATGATTAACTGCACACAACATGATTAACATTTTACCAAAATGATGGAATGATGAAATTTTGTCTGATACTTGAGTACTGTTGCTGAGGCCTTATAATTTTCACTGTTCTTGAGACTGAGAAATAGAACAGAGTTTTCCATGCTGAGATGCTTCAGAGTATATCACAATTGCAGCAAATAGAAATCTAAAGCTGCCCATGGCAACAAGGTCACGATCCACTCAGTGGATGAGAGAGAGAGAGAGAGAGAGAGAGAGAGAGAGAGAGAGAGAGAGAGAGAGAGAGAGAGAGAGAGAGAGAGAGAGAGAGAGAGAAGAAAAAATGAATCTGAATTAAATGAAATACAATAATGAATGCTTAGTCATAACAAAGTCATGTTGAGAAAAATTCAGATGGTCCAAGTGTAGATGATTTTGAACAGGGTTTTGAAAACGATACCAGAGAGGGTACCAAACGATACCAAGTAGGGGGCGCCAGAGTTAGGTTTATGTGACAGAGGGAATTGACTCCAAGCAGTGAGAGGGAGAGAGATCTCTGCCTGTGCTGGTTTTCAGTTCTATATTTAGCATCAGTGTTGCCATAGGAAGCTTATGATATGCTTGTATGTTCATACTCACAGAGGCTTACTCATTTACTGGATGTCTGAAGGAAGAGAGATAACCTCCTCTGATGAACACTCTCAGGGAAAACCAAGGAGCACATCAGTCATAAAAAGCATTCAGAGAGTAGAGGAAACACACATTATCAAACAGAACTCTGGTATTTGATGTGTTTACACCTATATATGTAATTCATTTGCAGTCACACGGCTCCAGGGACCTGGAGGTTGTGGGTTCAAGTCCCGCTCAGGGTGACTGTGCCGCTGATATCAGACTGACAGAGGACACCAGGTGAGAACACCGACTCAACCGCAGTATGGTTTTGATGACACGTGTTTATGTCTCCAGAGCTGATGACCTCTCAGGGCAGGGCATTCTCCTACAACAGGGGTTGGCAACCCGCGGCTCCAGAGCCGCATGCGGCTCTTTGATCCCTCTGATGCGGCTCAGCTTTTGAAAATAATTACTATTTAATTTAATTAAATTTGATTAAAATGTTTTTTATTTTAGTTCGTTCATTTTCAAAATGTAATTCTATGAAGATTATTGCGATCTTATAACATCTAAAATATTTTAATATTTAAAATATTTTGTCGCTCTTAATACACGTCACAACTTCCAACGTGCGACACCCGCCAGTGTGCGGTTTCTTGAACCTTTTGACAGCCGACTGCACGGCGCCAGTAAAATAATGACGTCACGCAGAGAGAGGACAGCACTTTTGTTTGCTGCCAGTGGATAATTTAAGTTCGGCGTTTTTTTTTCGCATTACTACAAGGACTCATATAGACATTGAGTAGTTTACTTAACCGTCAACCCAACGTCTTTTTTCGGAGTTAAAACTGTTTTGTTGCATGCAGAAATGTTATTTCATTTTTCTGCAGTCGATCATTAATTTCATAAATGTAACACAGTGTAGTTTGTTTATACATAGCACAAAGGCAAAAAAAAACAAAAACAACCTGTTATGCGCAGTGTTATTTCATGTAAAATTTCAAAAGGATTTTGTGGCTCCCAGTGTTTTCTTTATTGTGTGAAACGGGTCCAAATGGCTCTGTGAGTGGTAAAGGTTGCCGACCCCTGCCCTAGAAATATAGCTCCTAGGTCTGAAGACATTCTGCTGGTGATGGACATAAGGTCACTTCTGTCCACGTTAATTCTACGCCCTTGCTCTCAATAGTTCCTGGAGGTTAGTGGCAGACACCACTATATCTATATCCAATAATTGTTAATAGATTTTCACACTAAACCTGAAATAGCAGCAAATTCCTTTCTCTTTTATTTTAATATATGTAACCACATACACAGGTCGATGTGCTGTAGAAATATTGCAAATCAATGCATTTATTGAAGACTAATGACCAAAAAATTTCGGTTTCTCTCCCTGACTCTGCATTTAAATTGGCCATCTAGAGCTTCCTGGAACTATTTGGTGGGAACTATTTGCATGGGTCACATGAAAACCAAACATTTTTGACTTCTGTTGGCACAACTCTGCCTTTATTGGCACTTTTCCACTGCATGTAACCTACACTAATCTACAGGACTCGACACGGTTCTTTGGATTTTCCACTGGCCAAATCTGGCACCTGGTCCCTGGAACCGGGTAGGTTTTCAGACCCAGCTCACTCCGAGTTCTAACTGTGCAGAGTAGGTACTAAATGGTGACATGTAAACTCTGCAGAGCGTTGATTGGCCAGAGCCATGTCAATCACCACAAAATGCAGAGCTCATTCCAATTCAGAAGAAACTCGCCGCTTGTAAAATCTCTCAAGTTACAGCCATTTCCACGCTTATTTTTATAGGACTCACAACGGCAGCTCGTAACTTCACCTCGAGGTGTTTTGAAGATGTTTATATGCTCCTTGGGCCTTTGTGAAAGCCGACCGTGCAACTAATAAAACAGATCTGTGAGAACAGATCAGCACAGCTCTGCTTTCAGATAGAACTAATGTTAGCACAGTGTCATGGAGAAACTACATTTAGTTTTCCCTTAACACATCACAGATGAATGTTTGAATCAAAGTAATTATTTATCCATACAAATCACATTAGATACAGTAACGTGCAATTATTTGTTATTATGTGTCTTCTGCATTTAATCCATCTGTGGCAGTGAACACACACACACACACACACACACTAGTGCACTAGATAACTACATATAGATGAACAATAACATACAAACTATTATTAGAGTGTAAGACAAATATGAGCCCTAAATAAGCCATTAATTCTATGACATTTTTACTGGACATATGTAACAACAATTTACACTCTTTCACTTCAGATCTTATTGAAATTAATGAACAATTTAAAATATTTATTTTAAACTGGTAATACAGTATTTGTAAAATACATGGACAGATTCTGCTTTGCTATTGTTTATAAAGGCTACTGACAGGCACTAACAGTCCTGATGGCAGTTGGCTTAATAAATGTCTGACAAAGTTTTACCTGTTTTACTACAGTCTCGGCTAACAACAAAAAAAAGATCCCCAGAACCAACACTGCAAATGTCCCCAGGATGTTATTTTGTAGGGTCAACAAAACGTTACAGGGGATGTTCTTATAGGACCTTTATAGGACCACCTCGAAACCTTCAAAGCACTATGATGGGACGTTTAAGGAAAGTCCTTTAAAAGTCTCTTTTGACTTTCTTAGGATGTTTTAAGGACTTAGGACTATCAGGAAACCTTCAGAAGACTATGATGGGACATTAATGAAAGCGTTTTCATTATTATTGACTTTATTTAACAAACATAATTTATGTAACCATTACATTATCACTTACTGATATAACAAGTGGGGGCTCGTCCTATTTTTTTTGTGTGGGGGGCAGGTGTTGTGTGTTTCCATTGGGTGCAGTATGGAGTTTGACCTGGAGAAGTTTATTTTGTCTCCATCAGTAGAGGATTTGTGGGATTGTCGAAAGGCTGATTTATTGTTGGTTGCTGAGTTGGAAACTGACATTTCAATACCTCGCTCAGCTAGAGTAGGTGAAATACGGTATGTGTTGATTTCTCTGCTTCGTGAAGACAGACGTGTGCTTGTGTCCCCTGATACAAGGAGTGCTGCAAATACAGATCCAGCCGTGTTGTCTAGTGTGGACGGTGTTGGTGTTGCCTCAGGTGAACCAGATGTCTTGACAGTGGCGGAGGCTACTGGACAGTCACCAGGTATACCATCCGGCATAGATCCAGTTACTTCTCTATCTGGAGTTGGTCCACTTAGTGAGATGAACTTGAACATGGCTATTAAGCGAAAGGAGTTGGATCTTGCTATAAAGCAACAAGAGCATGAGACACAGTTGCTGCAGGTTCGTGCCTTGGAATTGGAGGTAAATAAGGGTTCCTCCTCCAGGCATACTGCTTCACACTTGCCTGAATTTGATATCAGTAAGCACATCTCTCTAGTGCCTCCATTTAGAGAATCTGAAGTTGACTCCTATTTTACTGCATTTGAGCAAGTAGCATCTACCTTGCACTGGTCTAAAGATATGTGGTGTACTTCTCCAGTGCAAACTACATGGTAAGTCGCAGGAAGTGTGTTCATCCCTAGGTGTTGAACAGAGCCTTGATTATGAAAAGGTTAAGGCTGCTGTTCTAAGAGGCTATGAGTTGGTGTCTGAGGCATACCGTCAAAGATTTAGGTCACACCGAAAATCTGCAGACCAGACATTTGTTGAGTTTGCTCGTGAGAGTTTGCTTGTTTGAGAAGTGGTGTTCAGCATCTAAAGTGACTACTTTGCCCCAGTTGAAACAATTACTATTATTGGAGGATTTTAAAAATTCTGTGCCTGAAGTTATTGTAGCTCATCTAAACGAGAAGAAGGTTTTTACACTGTCAGATGCTGCTGTTTTAACAGACGAATTTGTTTTAACTCACAAAATGTTTTTTCCATCTGGGAATGCTACCTCTTCTGTAGTTGGTGGTACGGACAAAAGGGGTAAAGCAGGGTGGTCTCCGGTGACTCGAACCTTCCAGAGGTCACCAAGACGAGAGCAGTCTCCTAATACTCCTGTTGTTCAGTCTTCCTCACAAACTTCTGAGAAGCGTGTGTGTTTTTATTGTAGGCAAGCTGGTCACTTGATTGCGGACTGTAAAGTCTGGAATAAAAAACAAAATCAACCTAAGAATGTGGCTTGTATGTCTGCTGCGGCGGCTAATACTGATATGTGATGTTACTTTCCAGCCTTTTATACTGGATGATTGTGTTTCTCTGTCTAAAAGTGATGAGGGTACTAGTAATGTGTCGGTCGCGAACGAACCGGTTCAAAGAGCCGGCTCTTGTAAGTGAACGATGAGAGCCGGTTCCTGTCTAAGACCGATCCGTTTTTTTCTAAGGCTTGTCATTCAACCAATCAGAGAACAACAATCAAAGCTGAGACACGGTTTTTCTGAATGCCAATCTGCCTTCTAGGGCTGCAACAACGAATCGATTAAATCAATTAAAAATCGAGTGTTAAAATAGTTTGCAACTAATTTAATAATCGATTAGTTGGGTCTAAGTTATTATACACATAGGTACAGTTGCTGCACGTGACGAACTCTGGAAGAAGGGTTTAAAAAATGGCGGAGGCGGTCACAGCAGAGGATAATGTTAGCACAAGCAGAGAGAAAAATGTACGACCCAAGTCATCAAACGTATGGGAACACTTTACCTTAACGCTTTCAAGGAACAGCGTTAGGTGCAACATGTGCACAGCTGATCTTGCATGGCACAGCAGCACAACATCACTGCATGAGCACCTGAAAATGAAGCCTGTTGGAGCTATGTGTGAAAGAGATTAAGTATAGTAAGTTAATTCTGCTTTTTCTCTCACTCAATGTTACTAGAGCCTGCTAGAGTAGTTAAACAACATTTGTTTTCTTTACATTGATATTACACTCGCGTTTAGCGAACAAGCCTTAGCTTCCCCCCCGAGTTTTCTCTCCCACCTTAAATGTGTCAGCTCGGCCAGCAGTTCCAAAACAAGCTGTAGTTTTAGTCAAGCTAACGTTAGCAACGTTAGTTTTTCTCTCACTCAATGTCACTAGAGCCTGCTAGAGTAGTTAAACTAGATGTCTCATTTTTAGTAATTTATATCACTCTTTTATTTAGCGAGTTTTCCGTTCTACCTTAAATGTGGCGGCAGTTACATTCAGAGTTAAAAAAAAAATCCAAACATTTTTAAAAATAATGTATTTAAAGCCTTTTTCAAGGTCTTTTCTGACTGCCATTGCGTGTTAGTGTTTGAGTATCACAGCCAAGTGTATATTACATTATAAGTGTATATTACATTACATACTGTTAAATATTGATAAATATAAAATTAATGTAATGGTTGGGTTAATTCTTCATGTAAACGCTAATTTTTAATAATGGTAGGTTGTGTGTTCCTTATACAATTACAACATTAGTTCTCTAAAATCTTAAATATCTTAACAATATCTGATCATTTGTGTTAGATTAATTTCCCTTTTATTCTCAGCACATGGCAGCATCACCCAATATCCATTTATGTAATTTCAATTTGCCTGCATTGTGTCTGCATTTTAGATCAGTAGTTATTAACTTAAAAAAGATGTATGTTCATATCTACACTTTCTCTCTCACCTCAGATAAAAACAGCCCAGCATTGCTGACTATGTTTTGAAGAATATCTGCACACCACAGCAAGCAGCTGTTCTCACTGATGGTATCCTGAATATGCTAGTAACAGACAGGAAACCAAATTTGGCTTGTCTTCCTTTTTATCAGATTAATAAGCGATTAATCGAAAAAATAATCGACAGATTAATCGATTATTAAAATAATCATTAGTTGCAGCCCTACTGCCTTCCAAAAAAATAGTAGTATACCGGGCCAGCCCAGTCCTTTCTTTCTAGTGATGTGCTTGATTTGGGTGAACACTCTTTTTGTGGCTCTTATGTGGTGGTATGTGGGATAGATTTGTGCCCCATGAGTGTGCCGTTGCATTACATTCATTTACATTCCGAGTTGGTCAGTGGAATGGTTAAAATTGCTGTGAGAAATAGATTACCTGTTGAAGGGGTGGATATGATACTAGGTAATGACCTTGCTGGTGGAAAAGTGTTCCCCATCCCAGAGGTTGTGTTTGAACCTTCCTTAAATGAGTTTGTAAAAGGGACTTGGCATTAGCTGATTGTTGTGTGTTGTCTCTTCCTGATAATCGAGCTGAGTTGGTATCTGCCCAAGAATTAGATCCCTCTTTGGCTAAATGCAGGTCTGCAGTTGTAGCCCCTGATCAAATATGGGTATGTTCTGTTGCTTACTTTTTACAAGACAAAGTTTTAATGAGAAAATGGTCACCACCTTCAGAGATTACTGATTGGAATACTGTGTTCCAAGTGGTAGTACCTGAACAGTTTAGGTCCCATGTGTTAAACCTTGCCCATAATCATATAATGGCAGGACATTTTGGTATTAATAAAATCTATAAGCGTGTTCTGCAGCATTTCTTTTGGCCAGGACTTAGGGCTGATATAGTGAAATTTTGTAATTCTTGCCATGTTTGTCAAGTTGCCGGAAAACCTAATCAAAGCATTCCCCCACCTCTGTGTCCCGTACCTGCCGTGGGAGAGCCGTTTGAACATTTACTGTTGGACTGTGTTGGTCCTCTTCCTAAGACAAAAAGTGGTAACCAGTATTTACTGACTATCATGTGTTTGTCTGCTCGTTTTCCAGATGCTTTCCCACTGCTTACTATAACTCCATCCATCCATTATCTGTAACCGCTTATCCAATTTAGGGTCGCGGGGGGTCCAGAGCCTACCTGGAATCATCGGGCGCAAAGCGGGAATACACCCTGGAGGGGACGCCAGTCCTTCACAGGGCAACACAGACACACACACACATTCACTCACACACTCACACCTACGGACACCTACGGACACTTTCGAGTCGCCAATCCACCTGCAACGTGTGTTTTTTTTTTTGGACTGTGGGAGGAAACTGGAGCACCCGGAGGAAACCCACGCGGACACGGGGAGAACACACCAACTCCTCACAGACAGTCACCCGGAGCTGGAATCGAACCCACAACCTCCAGGCCCCTGGAGCTGTGTGACTGCGACACTACCTGCTGCGCCACCGTGCCGCCCCGTACTATAACTGCTAAGTCTACATCTAGAGCCCTTGTACATTTTTGCTCTATTTTTGGTCTGCCTAAAACCATTCAAACAGACCAGGGAACACACTTTGCTGCTAAGCTTTTTGCGCAAGTGTTTCAGCAACTGCAGATGGAGCATCAAACTTCCTCAGCCTTTCATCCTCAGTCTCAGGGTGCTCTTGAGCAGTTTCACCAAACTCTCAAATCTCAGTTGCGTATTTTCTGTTTGGAAACTGGGAAAGAGTGGGATGAGGGTTTGCCTCTCCTAATGTTTGCTATTCGTGAGGTCGTACAAGAGTCAACTGGTTTTAGTCCGGCTCAACTGGTGTTTGCTCATACAGTGTGGCGACCCTTAAAGTTGCTAAAAGACCAACTGATGGCTGAAAGATATTCCAGTCGTGGTACTTTGTTAAAGTATGTCAGTAAATTTCGTGAGAAACTCCACAAGGCCTGTGAAATGGCACAGACAAATCTTTCATCTGCACAGTCTTCCACGAAAGTATGTTATGATAAGCGGGCAGTATTGAGGGAATTTCGGTCTCATGACCAGGTTTTAGTGTTGTTGACGGTTTATGGTTCTGCATTACGGGCAAAGTTCTCTGGTCCATATGAGGTTATCAAGAAACTGAATGGAGTCAATTATGTTGTGTAGGAGTAGCCTGATTGTAAAAGGAAACATCGGGTATGTCATGTTAACATGTTGAAACAATATGTTCCACGTGAAGAACGGCATTCTCAGTCATTAGGCTTATCTATGACTGACATTAAGCCTGCTCTGGTTGCTGTGGTACCTGAAGCAGAATGTGAAGCTGATAATATTAATGATGTTTGAATGCCATCCCTCTGTCATTTTGTCTGCACGTCTACAGTTGTTGTCCACCTTTGATTCACATTTGCAACATCTCCCTGAAGATGTTCGTGCTGATTTGAAAGCACTGTGTTGGCAGTATGCAGACCTGTTCACGGATGTGCTGCGGCAAACAAATATACTTAAACATGATATTAATATTTGTAAAAGTGTTCCAATTAAGCAGAATTACGACCGGGTGAATCCAGCCAAACAAGTTATTATACAAACTGAAGTAGAGTATCTTGCTCAACATGGGTTAGCATTTCCGAGCTCCAGCACATGGAGTTTGCCCTGTCTTCTGGTCCCAAAACCAGACGGAACATTTAGATTCTGTACTGACTACCGAAAAGCGAGTGTCGTTCTTTTCCTTGGCCTAGGATTGAAGATTGTATTGATCCTAGGCAGACAGATAGGTCAGGGGAAAGTTCGCACTCCAAAGGATAAAGTGCAAGCTGTTCTGGATTTTCCTGCTCCACGTACTAGACATGAACTACGGAGATTTCTAGGAATGGCTGGGTACTACCGCTCTTTTTGTAAATATTTTTCTGTCGTGGTACTCCCTTTAACAGATCTGCTCAAGGGTCTTGTGAATTACGTATGGACTAGTGATTGTCAGAGGGCTTTTGACAGTGTAAAGGCTCTTTTGTGTAGTGCTCCAGTTCTGAGTGCCCCTGATTTTTCACGACCATTTAGTTGGAAGTGGATGCATGTGATAATGGTGCAGGTGCTGTGCTGATTCAGGATGACATCCGAGGAGTGCCACATCCTGTATGTTTTTTTTTTCTAAAAAGTTCACTAGGTACCAGTTACCATAGTACTAGGTACCATAGAGAAAGAAACGCTGGCATTGCTTCTAGCTCTACAACATTTTGAGGTTTATCTCAATTCACATTCCTCTCCTACTATAGTCTATACGGATCGATCATAACCCTCTTGTTTTCCTCTCCAAAATGTGTAATAAAAATCATCGTTTAATACGGTGGGCATTGTCTATTCAACCATTTCATATCATTGTTGAACATAAAACGGGGTCAGATAATGTTGTCGCTGATGCTCTGTCACGCTCTCTATACCCCTAAAGAAATTTTTTTTTTTTTGGTGGGGGGGTGTTGCGGGTTGTATGTGTCTCTTCTTTTTCTTTTCTTGTTGTCTTGCTATCCCTCCCTGTCTTTAGGTGGAGCTGTGGAGATATCCGGTATTGCTGGCTACTGAGGTGTTTCCTGTGTCTACCTATAAAAGAAACAGGAAGCTGAAGATGGGCACAGCCCTTTTTCCAATTGTGAATTGCCATGTGGTGTGAAACTTGGTGATTTCTCTGTCTCTGTGTGAGAACTGTGTATATCTGGAGACTGTGTTTTCTTGTGTGTGTTAGTTGTGTTCTGTTTATTACTTTCGTGGTCACCTGTGCCGGAAGGGGGTACGCTCCTTTTGAGTTTGTCTATTTTCTCCTGGTTCATTGATAGAGAGGGAGTTGTTACGTCTCGGTCTAGGAGATGATTATTGATTAATGAAATTTCCCTAAAAAAATAAAGTAGAGAGAAAAAAAAGAGAAACTCACACAGTTTAGAATAAATGACAAAAGTGTATTTACAAAGAAAATATGGATATTGAACAAAATCAAACAATCAAATCTTGTAACAACAACACACAAAACTTAAAGTCATACCTCCAGGGGTAAGCCACGGCCAAAATAACAAACATAACCCAACACTAACTCCAACCCCAACACTAACTTTGCTATTCAAACAAATAAACAAATAAATGACAATAAATATACCTGACTATTAAGTTTTGTCATTAAACTTAAAGAACACAGCTATTGTGAATTGCAAAAAAATTAAGCATTATAATTTAAAAAAAAAAAGCTTTGTTTTATTCATTTCACGACCCCAGCAGATGCAACATGAATGTATATACCTATCACCAAACCTGCCAAAACTTTATCTTTCTAGCTACAATTATTTAATTTCACCATCAGGAGGAGACAAACTACAAATAATAATAAGTAGGCATGTGTTTTTAGATATGTAAATAGAAACTCATAAAATTATGAAACTTTAGTCTATATAGATTTCAAACAATTAAAAAAAAAACCCTTAAGGTAACATGACCAAAAAATTTTTACCACCAATACATAGTTTTAGAGTTGTGCAACCAATCAACAAACAACAAAACCAGACAATTAAACTACTGGTTTTTAAAATGTTTAATTTAATCCAGTTCCAATGTGGTGCAGCTATCAAATTTGCAACACAACAGTTTTCTAAAAAAAAAAAAAAAAAAAAAAGACTAACACTGATAAATGTGGGTAAAATACCCAAAACCTAACAGCAACACTGTTTAGCACAGGTGACATACTACCTACGATTCTTAGTCCAACAAGGATGCTTTGCACTGTCTTAAATATTTATTTTGGTCTCCATGGATATTTCAATTTCAGTGTATACAGCAGTCCAAAATGCATTGTGAAGGCTGTGGTGAATTCAAAGACTGTCCCATTACCACCTTGATGACAGTGGTGTGTTGTTCTCCTCATGTCTCTAAAATAATTAAAATAAAATAAAAATAAATAAATAAGCACGCACATGACTCAAAAAAGTGTCAGTATGTGTGAGTGTTTGTCGCCTTGTGAAGGACTGGTGCCACCTCCAGGGTGTGTTCCCACCTTGCGCCCAATGATTCTGGGTAGGCTCTGGCCACACGGCGACCCTGAATTGGATAAGTGGTTTCAGACAATGAATGAATAAGCAATAACTTGTTTCAGTAACTGTAAAACATTTATTTTAATTATTTGTCTTTAGCTAAGGGACATGGAAGATCTTTAAATCCTGGGCTAACATGTTAGCACTAGCTAACATTATCTACTGGCTGATGCAAAGTGACACAGGTTTAGTTATGATTAAAGCTTATATTTAGCTAAAATATAATGCAGCCGAGTGTGAAGCGATAGGGATGAGGATCAGCACCTCCAAGTCCGAGTCCATGGTACTCGGTCGGAAATGGGTGGAGTGCTCTCTCCAGGTTGGAAGTGAGATCCTGCCTCAAGTGGAGGAGATTAAATACCTCAGGGTCTTGTTCACGAGTGAGAGAAAGATGGCGCGTGAGATTGACAGGCGGATCGGTGCAGCGTCAGCAGTAATGCGGGCTCTGTATCGGTCCGTTGTGGTGAAGAGAGAGCTGAGCAGAAAAGCAAAGCTCTCGATTTATCGTTCAATCTACATCCCAACCCTCACCTTTAGTCATGAGCTTTGGGTAGTGACCGAAAGAATAAGATTGCGGGTACAAGCGGCTGAAATGAGTTTTCTCCGCAAGGTGTCTGGACTTTCCCTTAGAGACAGGGTTAGGAGTTCGGACGTCCGGGAGAGACTCGGAGTGGAGCCGCTGCTCCTCCACGTCGAGAGGAGCCAGTTGAGGTGGTTCGGGCATCTGGTTCAGATGCCTCCTGGACGCCTTCCTGGTGAGGTGTTCCAGGCATGTCCAACGGGGAGGAGGCCCCGGGGCAGACCAAGAACACGCTGGAGAGACTACATGTCTCGATTGGCCTGGCAATGCCTTGGTATACGCCCAGAGGAGCTGGAAGCAGTGGCTAGGGAGAGGGAAGTCTGGGTTTCTTTGCTTCGACTGCTTCCCCGCTACCCCGATCCAGATAAGCGGTGGATGATGGATGGATGGAAGTTGTTGTATTTAAATCAAATGATATTTAAAGAAGGTATTGGCGTACTTAACAGAGTATCCTTGGCTCAGCTGAAGAAACCGTTAAAAACTGGCTCTAACTGGAAAGGTCCACAGCTCGCACTGCAATCTCGTGCACAGGTTTAACAGTGCTTATGCGCAGACGCCATGTCTTCATTAATTGATACTTATTCTCTACCAAAGTCATTTGTAGACTATTTATTCATTTTTATAATGTCTCTGCATCTATAACGTATACATATGTATACACTCATACACACCACTCTGATGAGTAGACTTAACTGTCAACCTCCTGTGCAGTCTGAATTCCCAATGTAATTAATCCAATCACGTGTTTAGTGATTGGAATGCACCTAGAATGGTGAAATCAGCTGGTTGTCATGCACCGTGATAAGTGACGGTCAGGGGACCACATGCGGACGTTCTCTAAAAGTAACAAAACGTTACCCAAAGAATGGTAATGGGGCGTTACAGAACGTTTTAGGAATTGGTGTTTTGGAACGTTTGATTAATTCTAGAATATGACGTGTTGCGGACATCCATAAAGTCGTAGAAACATCCTACAGTGAACATTACCAATGTACAAACCAGATTCCAAAATAGTTGGGACACTAAACAAATTGTGAATAAAAACTGAATGCAATGATGTGGAGATGGCAAATGTCAATATTTTATTCGTAATAGAACATAGATGACAGATCAAAAGTTTAATCTGAGTAAATGTAACATTGTAAAGGAAAAATATGTTGATTCAAAGTTCACAGTGTCAACAAATCCCAAAAATGTTGGGACAAGTAACACTTAAGTGGCTGGAAAAAGGAAATTGAGCATATAACGAACAGCTGGAAGACCAATTAACTCTAAATAGGTCAATTGACAACATGATTGGGTATAAAAAGAGCTTCTCAGAGTGTCAGTGTCTCTCTGAAGCCAAGATGGTAAGAGGATCACCAATTCCACCATTGTTGCGCAGAAAGATAGTGCAGCAATACCAGAATGGTGTTACCCAGCGTAAAATAGCAAAGACTTTTAAGTTATCATCATCAAACGTGCATAACATCATCAAAAGATTCAGAGAATCTGGAACAATTGCTGTGCGTAAGGGTCAAGGCCGTAAAACTCTACTGGATGCTCGTGATCTCCGGGCCCTTAAACGTCACTGCACCTCAAACAGGAATGCCACTGTCAAGGAAATAACAGAATGGGCTCAGGAATACTTCCAGAAAGCATTGTCAGTGAACACAATCCACCGTGCCATCCACAGTTGCCAGCTGAAACTCTACAGTGCAAAGAGGAAGCCATTTCTAAGCAAGCTCCACAAGCTCAGACGTTTGCACTGGGCCAGGGGTCTTTTAAAATGGAGTGTGGCAAAATAAAAAACAGTCAAAAAGACTTTTCTGTGGTCAGAGGAGTCACGATTTGAAGTTCTTTATGGAACACTGGGACAAGTGCGTATTTACAAGTGCGTAATGACCTCCCACATTTCATTCATTCATTCATTCATTATCTGTAACCGCTTATCCAATTCAGGGTCGCGGTGGGTCCAGAGCCTACCTGGAATCATTGGGCGCAAGGCGGGAATACACCCTGGAGGGGGCGCCAGTCCTTCACAGGGCAACACAGATACACACACACATTCACTCACACCTATGGACACTTTTGAGTCGCCAATCCACCTACCAACGTGTGTTTTTGGATCGGGAGCACCCGGAGGAAACCCACGCGGACACGGGGAGAACACACCAACTCCTCACAGACAGTCACCCGGAGCGGGAATCGAACCCACAACCTCCAGGTCCCTGGAGTTGTGTGACTACGCCACTGTGCCGCCCCCTCCCACATTTGCCTTCTTTATTTTGATTTTAGAAATTTGGCAACCCTATGCTAGCAGAAGAAACCTGATAATTGATTAACTAGTAAGCCTGCTGAAAAAGCCAGTTAAATTGTTCATTCATTAAACAGTGCAGTGTTTAGGACTGAACTGATGTTTATGTTGTTTCCTGACGTTATGACTGATTTTTTTTTAAAAGCAGCAGCTCCTTTCTTTGCTTAATCTGTACCTTATCAAAGAAATTTCCTGCTATGAGGCAATTGCTCCAGCCCGCCCCGGTTAAAGCTTAGCCCTCCCTAATCATTAATCCCTAGTGACAGCTCTGATGCCTGTAATTCGCATCCTGTAAGTACCATTAGTTCATGTTATGAATGTGGGCTAAACCATTAAAATAAAATAGAATGGATGAGGCAAAATAGGCAATACGGATGTTTACTTTTTGCCTAACAAAATGAAATAAAGTTCAGAATTAAAGATGAGGAGGGATTCGCCACACTGAAACACTACATGGACATATAGTGCATCAATCAAGAATAAATTTTCTAAACTTAAAAAAATAAAGAACATAGATGTCATAATCTATAGCACACTGCACGCTAATGAAAAGGCCTCAATCCAGTACTGGACGAGTGTGATCTTTAGGATGTAATTAAAAACAGACATGATTCTGTGGAAATCACATTTCCCAGAACACTTGTCTGGAAACAAAATTGTTGCTGTATCCGTAAGTGCAAGTCATAACTCAGAAATGCAGAGAGAGTGAAAAAATATAAATAGGGTTGAGAAATAGAGTTAGGGAGTTAGAAGTAGAGAAGGAATTGAAACACTACACTATATCTCTATATATATAGAGAGAGAAAGAAAGGTACCGTGTGCGCGAGCGGTTTAGTGTTTCCTATTCACTGAAATTTCCTCTGGAGATATAAAAATTAATTTCGCCTCAGCGACTCAAAATCCCTTCACAATAAAGACTGGCGGAAGACATGACACGGCAAGACATGACTGTATGTGAACAAGAAAGATGATAACTAGCCCCCTCCCCCTCCCTCCAGATAACACACTGAATGACCCCATGTACAAAATCAGCACATGCACAGAATGTACATAAACTTTCAGATTAGTTGAGTGTGTGTGTAATCGGATACAGATGTAAACATGGCTATTATTCTTTTATTTAATGGATCATTTAATTTAATTACCCACCTTGTTCAATTGGATAAACATGTAAGCGAAATTATTCTATTCAGATTGAGTCTATTCCGAATGAGCTATTAACCGGATTATCAGGCTGCACGTAAACGTGGCCCAGGGTGTTTTTAAACATTTACTTAAACATGTGTTAAAACTAGCCCATGATGTCTGTAATTGTGCACTGTTCATAATACTTGGTTGGTGCTGCAAAGTGTGTGTTTTCACATGTAGCAAATATGTAGGGTTTCCTGAATATGAATATCACAATCTATCTAAAGCACTTTTATGATTATTTAGCAAAATCCAAATTGCCTCATTCTTTGCAGCTTGTAATATATTTTATTTTCAATATACACAATCAAAAGGCATTACATTTGTCTTAATACATGTAATACATGAGCTTGTTCATCTGTAGATGTTTTTAAAACCAGACTCAAAACGCATCTTTATAAACTAGCATATGGATGATATTATGTGTATGTCTTCATGGTTATGTATGTGTCTATGTAGGTATGTATGTGTATTTACCTTTTATTTTTTCTTTTATTATCTATTGTACAGTTTGCTTGGGTTTCTTGAAAGGCACTTTCAAATAAAAATGTATTTTATTATTATTATTATTATTAATACATGATGAGCGATAACATAAATGTGTTACAGTTAGCATGAATCAACCGAGTTTATAACATAGCTTCTTCAACACCAATTTATGCATGTAAGCCTTATAATATAACAAAAGGCAGACAGTTCAACAGTTCACAGTTGTAATAAAAGTCCAATATATGACACCCCTAAATGGCCAAAATGCTGCTGTTGTGTCTTATTTTTATATTTTTTATGTTCTCAGTTTTTCTCACTTTGGAAACTGTACACCTTAGTTATCAGTATTTACCTTGGTATGTAGAACAATGTGCAAAGATTGTCCAAAGGTTGATGACTCACACTCCTCCTCTACAGGGAAAGGTTTACAGGTTTGAAATTGGTGAAAGGAAATGACTGCATTTAGCCACAAGAGCAAACAACTGGTCAGACTTGGGATATTCAGCAGCAAAACAATGTAGAAACTAAAGGAAAAAAGTCCATGTTAATTGACTTTAAGCAGCCTGTACTTTAAATAAAACAGTACTAAAAAGTACTTTCACATTACACGTGGTATTATATAGTTAATACAGTAGACCTCCTAAGTAAAATAGTTTTCAGGTTGGATATTCTGAGGAGATAAATGAAGTTATACTCTATATAAACCAAATATCAGATAATGCTGTCCGATGGTTACATATAAAGAGGTGGTAATTGACTTAACAAGCCTATGTTAAGATGTGCACATCTGTGGGTTGTGCTACTAATGAACTAATATGCGACTAATGAACAAAAAAAAATCAGAAGCAGATTTTATTTTATTTTTTTTTTGCATGGCAAGTGTTTTAAAAACTCTCCGTTCTTTATTTCATGTATGTTTGTTTTATCTAAATCTGAAATGAGTTTTTTGTCTGGAACTGAGGGTGAACTGGTTCATGTTTGTGACAGACAAGTATTGACTGGGTTCTGCCACAGAGTTCAGGCACTTCCATTCTTCTTTTGTCTCAGTCCACCTGAACAGGAATGTCTCGTCGAAATCGGCCTTGTTTGGTTCATTCAGTGCTTTTATCTGTTTAAGTGAAAAAGTAGCATTTTTATTGAGACTTGGGCAGTGCCTTTACACAGAAGCACCAAAAAGGAATAGTAATAATAATAATAATAATAATAATAATAATAATAATAATAATAATAACATAAACAGCAGAAGACAAAATACCTTAATCTGGACTGTTTCTGTGTCTCCTACCCTGTTTACCACAGGGAAATACATTTTGTTTTGCAGTTTAAAGCAGAAAGCCATGTAGATGATGTCATCATCCCCCAATTTCCGATACACAGTGACTGAAAAAAAATTATAATGATTAAATTGAGAAGTACATAAACCTACATAACAAGAACTTACACGGGTTAGACAATGAAACTGAAAAACCTGTCATTTTAGTGTGGGAGGTTTCATGGCTAAATTGGAGCAGCCTGGTGGACAATCTTCATTAATTGCACATTGCACCAGTAAGACCATGTGCATTCAATTGTTCAAACATTGTATCCTGAAGGCGGTGCTGTGTATCAGGATGACAATGCACCAATACACACAGCAAGACTGGTGAAAGTGAAGTTGAACATCTCCCATGGCCTGCACAGTCACCAGATCTAAATATTATTGAGACACTTTGTTGTGTTTTGGAGGAGCGAGTCAGGAAGCGTTTTCCTTCACCAGCATCACGTAGAGACCTGGCCACTATCCTGCAAGAAGAATGGGTTAAAATCCCTCTGACCACTGTGCAGGACTTGTATATGTCATTCCCAAGACGAATTGACGCTGTATTGGCCACATACTAATAAATTATTGTGGTCTAAAACCAGGTGTTTCAGCTTCATTGTCCAACCCCTGTATGTGCATACTATGTAGAGGGGCATTCAATAAGTTTATGGTACAGATAATCCTGCAGGTGAGTTATATAGTTATATAGAATAATTAGTATTGCGGCAATTGCTAAATAAAACCTTATGAATAACTTATTTGTGGAAAGGTTTTACTGGAAGGTTTTCTGATGATAACGATAAATTACAGATTCTGAAAGTTAATTGTTAGATCTAACAAATGTATAGAGGTTAAGGTTAATTACATAGAAAAATTAAAATATGCATTTCATATGTGTTTTGCTTCATACCTATACCAAGAATTCACTGAACACCCCTTGTATGCCACAGATATATTCTTGTTACATTGAAAGCAGGTTCTATAAAGAAATAACAACACACTTTAGATCCATTTCCAACTGAAAATAATCTTAGTCTAGATTTAGGGCAGAGCACAAAAAGAGGTTTTTATAAGAACAATAAATGATTTAGGTATGAATTGTAATTTATTTTTATTTATTAGGAATTACAAAATAAATTTTACTAGATATATCAATGCATTTTAGAACAAACTGTACACATATATATTACAAATGTACCTGAACAGCACTATGGTCTACCAATATACACATGTCACAGCTCCCCATGACCCATATATGTAAAATATGTATAAGCAGTAATAAGATATCACTACGCTCCCCTGCACTGCAGAGTTTATGTCAAAACCCTGGTTACACCTTGTAAAAAACTGTGACTGTTGTGTTGTACAATAAGAAGGAAGATCCTCAAATGTATTCTGCATTATGACACATACAGGTGCTGGTCATAAAAGTAGAATATCATAAAAAAGTTGATTTATTTCAGTTGTTCCATTTAAAAAGTGAAACTTGTATATTATACTCATTGCACACAGATATATTTCAAGTGTTTATTTCTTTTAATTTGATGCTTATAACTGACAACTAATGAAAACCCCAGAAAATTAGAATATTACTTAAGACCAATACAAAAAAAATGTATAAATGCTGGCCAACTGAAAAGTAAGAACATGAAAAGTACGAGCATATACAGCACTCAATACTTAGTTGGGGCTCCTTTTGCCTGAATTACTGCAGCAATGCGGCGTGGCATGGAGTCGATCAGTCTGTGGCACTCCTCAGGTGTTATGAGAGCCCAGGTTGCTCAGATAGTGGCCTTCAGCTCTTCTGCATTGTTGGGCCTGGTGTATTGCATCTTCCTCTACACAATACCCCATAGATTTTCTATGGGGTTAAGGTCATGCGAGTTTGCTGGCCACTTAAGAACAGGAAGACCATGGTCCTTAAACCAGGTACTGGTAGTTTTGGGACTGTGTGCAGGTGCCAAGTCCTATTGAAATATTAAATCTGCATCTCCGTAAAGTTGGTCAGCAGCAGGAAGCATGAAGTGCTCCAAAATTTCCTTGTAGACGGCTGTGTTGATCTTGGACCTCAGAAAACACAGTGGACCAACGCCAGCAGAGGACATGGCACCCCAAACCATAACTGACTGTGGAAACTTTACACTGGACCTCAAGCAACGTTGATTCTGTGCCTCTCCTCTCTTCCTCCAGACTCTGGGACCTTGATTTTCAAAGAAACTGCAAAATTTACATTCATCAGTGAACATAACTTTGGACCAATCAGCATCAATCCAGCCCTTTTTGGAAGTGAGACGCTTCTGACGCCGTCTCTTGTTCAAGAGTGGTTTGACACAAGGAATGTGACGCTGAAACCCATGTCTTGCATACGTCTGTGCGTGGTGGTTCCAGTTACAGTCCAGTCTTTGTGAATCTCTCCCACCATTTTTAATGGGTTTTGTTTCACAATCCTCTCCAGGGTGCGGTATCCCTATTGCTTGTACACTTTTCCTTCCCTTCGCCTCTCTATGAATGTGCTTGGACACAGAACTCTGTGAACAGCCAGCCTCTTTAGCAATGACCTTTTGTGTCTTGCCCCTTTTGTGTAAGGTGTCAGTGGTCATCTTTTGGACAACTGTCAAGTCAGCAGTCTTCCCCATGATTGTGTAGCCTACAGAACTAGCGAACAAAGACTGAGAGACCATATAAGGCCTTTGCAGTTGTTTTGAGTTAATTAGCTGATTAGAGTGTGGCACCAGGTGTCTTCAATATTTAACCTTTTCACAATATTCTAATTTCCTGAGGGCGGCACGGTGGCGCAGCAGGTAGTGTCGCAGTCACACAGCTCCAGGGGCCTGGAGGTTGTGGGTTCGATTCCCGCTCCGGGTGACTGTCTGTGAGGAGTTGGTGTGTTCTCCCCGTGTCCGCGTGGGTTTCCTCCGGGTGCTCCGGTTTCCTCCCCGTTGCAGGTGGATTGGCGACTCGAAAGTGTCCGTAGGTGTGAGTGTGTGAGTAAATGTGTCTGTGTTCCCCTGTGAAGGACTGGCGTCCCCTCCAGGGTATATTCCCGCCTTGTGCCCAATGATTCCAGGTAGGCTCTGGACCCCCCGCAACCCTAAATTGGATAAGTTACAGATAATGATGGATGAATAATTTCCTGAGATACTGGATTTGGGGTTTTCATTAGCTGTCAGTTATAATCATCAAATTAAAAGAAATAAACACTTGAAATATATCAGTCTGTGCGTAATGAATGGTTATATTATACAAGTTTCACTTTTTGAACAGAATTACTGAAATAAATCAACTTTTTCATGATATTCTAATTTTATGACTAGCACTTGTATTGCTTTCCATTGCATTTTATAGAGTATTTTTATTTTACTGCTATATATAGCTTGGTAAAGGCTATAAAATTAAGTGGTTTCTTTTGCTAATATGAATTTTAAATCCCATTAACAGACATAAAAACATATTCACAAAGAAAAGAGGATTTGTCAGGGAAGCTTACTTACTTTTTGAATTTTCCTGAGTGTGTTTGGCAACGATCTGGTGAGTTGTGGAACGTCTTGTCGTCCTTGCTTCAATCCTGGCATACTTTCCACTGCTGGTCTCTAACTGTCCCTCCAGTGTGGGGTTTATGGTGGTGTATTTCATGCTTCAGGGGACAAATAATTAAAAGAAAACAATAACAAAACACAAATAAAAACCCGGTGCACGTTAAGTATTTGCGTTAAAGACATTCTATAGTAAAAACCATATAACCGAACTGTACATTTCAAATACATGTAATTTCATTTGATGTGTAGTTGTAATTAAGTACATTTGTAAGGAATCTGACTTTTTTACCGTCTTGTTCCATACTGTAAATATGTCTAATGTCAACAGGCTAAGCTCCGTCTCCAGTGCAGGTTAAATAAGTCCTGTATCGGTGCAGAACTTAGTTCCCTAAACTTACTCAGTCGCGCTTTTAATTTTATCCCTCGATGTTTATTTTACCCCCAAAAATGTACGAAATGCCCTATATATTCGGCTTACCTTTGTTGTCTCTAAGTTGATAAAAATACCACTTCCGGCGAAGGGCTCTCTTAAAGAACTGCAGGTTAGAAAAAAGAAGCCACAGAGTTTCTCTGCTGAGTGGACAGTAGGTCACTGAGCGCGCACATTTTGGAGGCGTTTTTATGGTCTGCAGGAGCGCGCACTCATGCCAACACACCCACACTGGTCTCTCTTGTGAGGACTTCCATACACAATCATAATTTTGACATTTGTGTCACGTTGGACAGGTCAAACAAAACATAAAAATGCGACAATGTTAATACACTCACTGTACATTTAGTTCTACAACTTCGGACTTCCATTTGTTTTTCTGCATGTATGAGATTTTTAGGGAGATGGGGTGACGGAATGGGAAAGAAAGGACGTTTACTCACTCATTCTACCACAGAATTAACCTATGGAGAGATGTTAGTCTCTAAATTACATGTCAAATGCGTAAATGTTAATCCACAAATTAAACACAAATGTTTCACTAATCACAAATATACACAAGTTATCTTAAAATTTGTTAGCTGTGATGCCTGTTCAGAATCTATAATGTGTTAAAAACTCATTCTTCTGACACCACCTGGATTTAACTAAGTTAATGGTAAGAGCCTCCCATTGTATAATTAGTGCATAGGTGATTATGTTTAAGATGTTCGACATGTTATTTACCCCTAACTGGTGCAGTGAGTAATGAGTGCAGTCAAAAGATGCATCCTGCGTTCATGGAAAAGATATTAATATGTTTCAGAAGGGTCAGATTATTGACATGCATCAAGCAGAGAATGCATCTAAGGAGATTGCTGAAACTGCTAAAATCTGTCCAAGGCATTAATAAAAAGTGGAAGAACAGCTTCAATTTGCTAGGGAACATAAAGATTGGACTCTGGAGCAATGGAAGAGGGTCAGGTTGTTTGATGAGTCCAGATTTAAACAGTTCCAGGGTGATAGGCGAGTCAGGGTATGGAGAGAGGCAGCTGAAGTGATGCACCCATCATTCCTAGTGTCTACTGTACAAGCTTGTGGGGGCAGTGCTATGATCTGGGGCTGCTGCAGTTGGTCAAGTCTAGGTTCAGCAAAGTTATATGCCCAAAGAATGAGGTCAGCTGACTACCTGAATATACTGAATGATCAGGTTATTCCATCAATGGATTTTTTATTCCCTGATGGCACGGGCATATTCCAAGATGACAATGCTAGGATTCATAGGGCTTAAATTGTGAAAGAGTGGTTCAGGGAGCATGAGGCATCATTTTACACATGTATTGGCCACCACAGAATCCAGATCTGAACCCCATTGAGAATCTTTGGGATGTTCTGGAGAAGACATTGCGCAGTGGTCCAAACCTCCCATCATCAATATGGCATCTTGGGGAAAAATTAATGCAACTTTGGATAGAAATAAAGGTTGTGCTGTTCAGTGGAATATTAGTGTGAGACCTTTTTTTGGCCAGGAAGTGTATAATCAACTGTGTAATTTTAATGAAAATGGTTAGAACAATGTTTAACAGCTGCTGATTGTTGTGATATGCCTGTAAGTAATCAGTCCTTATTACGTTTTAAAGGCAATACACTGTAGAAATTACATTTTTACAGATTTACTTTTTAAAGAAGACCACAATAATGACACTACGATAAACATAAAAATGTAATTTAATTAAAAATGTACACCATCCTACACACCAGAGTATTTAAATATAGGACAATATTAAAATAACAACAGTTAAAATTGATTTCCGGTTCATCTATTGGATTAACAACTGATCAGCCATAACTTTACTACCACCTTTTTGTTTCTATACAGTTCGTTTTCTCAGGTCCACTAACAATGTACGAGCCTGTTGTACTTCTACAATTACAGACAGTACTTTCATCCTGTTTAATAGTCAGGAACCCCGAAGGTGATGATTTAAAGTGTGAATCATTCTCAGTGCTGCACTGACACTAATGTGGTGTTGATGGATTATTTTGCGTATTGTGAGGGCATGAGTAGATCAGAAACAGCAGTGCTGCTATAGTAACAGTGAGAATAGTTAACCAACAAAAAAAATCCAGCTAACATCTTGTGCACTGTCCAGTGACCAATGATGGACAATGAAGGACCAGAGGATGACCAACACAAACTGTGCAGCAACAGATTGGACAGTGTGTGGACAGTGTTTAAAAACCCATTGAAATACACATTGAAATACAAGATGAAAGGGGGCTAACAATTTAAGCAGAGAAGAAGATGAACACCATTCTGTAATTTTAGAATTACAAAGTGCATGTATATGGTCAGCGGATAAAAAGGACAATGAATGCAGATACAAGTGTCCAGAGCAGTGCAACATCTAATCAGACGTCTGTTCCTCATAGACCAGTTCAACCTGAACATGGTCTTTCAAGGCTTCATTCTCACGGTACACATAGAGTGGCGAGTTTTGTAGCTCTGATGCACAGAAGTCTTCAGTCTTGCTGTCCACATCTGTCAAAAGATCTTGGAAAGAGGTCACACAGGGGTCGTGCTCCTGTAGGGCCGCTGGGTATCGAGGAACAGCCTTCTCAATTCGTAGAGAGCGCCGCACTGGAGTAAAGAAACGAATTTCACTGCCATTGATTCTGCCTGATTTCTCCCGCTGCTGACTCTTTTTTCCACTGAACACAAATCACAAATATTAGATTAAATAAGCACCACGCACACAACAAAATGTCAATGTATAATACAATCCTTATTACTCACAATATAACCGAATTCAAATGTGCTCTGAACAACTACAGTTGCATACGAATAAGGAGAAACCCCTGGTCAGATTACATGTTTTGTTAATTTTCTAAATGATAAGTTAACACGTCTCTGCACAGAATTAATATCATATGGTACTTTTTGCTCATTTTAGTGCATTATTTCATTTATGGAAGCCTCTTTCAACCAAATAAAATAACAATTACAAAAATGCACCAATTGTTTTTGTCTTTAATGTGTAAGTTGCTATCTCAACATTTTGAGATACTAGGTCAATATATTGAGACACTATCTCATTGATTTGAGTTACTAAGTCAATATATTTTAATACTACCTCAATATATTGACTTATATATTAATATATTTCCAAATAATGAGATAGTATCTTGAAATATTGAGATAGCCACTTGCATATTAATGAAAAAATGTGTGCCTTTATTTCATGTTATTTGGGCTTCCATATGAGTTTAACACACTGTTAAAAATATAACAAAATATGGGGTTTTGGTGTTGGCCTCATCACTTGGAGCACTTAGAGACTGAAAGTGCTGTATCAACCATGAAGCCAGGAGTCCTAGAGAGCACAGCTGAACAGGATATTTGAAGAAAAGGGTGCAAGGGAGCCAAATAATTGGAGCTAACAAAATGGGCATTGTGTAGAAACCAGGAGGTCATTCTAATGTCATGGCCTATTGACTAACAGTGTTTCAATTCAGTCAAAATGTATTCAACTGAACCAGTGAAAACATACCCACTCTTTCTACATACATTCTATACATGCAAACATAACCACTCTTTCTACAAGTAACAAAATAATGGTTGGTAACTCCTACACAGGAATGGTTATGGGAATTAATCAGATGATTAAAATGGAAAAACATACTTCGGAGTAGCCGTGATCTTGTATTTTATTACAGAGGAGTCCCCTTTTGCCCCACGGATCAGTGCACCAACAGGTTTTGGTGTATGGATATCAGAGTGGCGTTTTCCTTCTTTCTCACTGTCTACTTCCTTCACCTCCTGTGTCTGTTTGGAACATAACTCTAGGGAAAAATAAAAAAATATATATATAATATATATAATAATATATATATATAATTTGGCAAGGAGCATTGATTTTCCTTCATACCTTTTACTTCTTTCTTTTTGAGAATCTCAAACACCACAGAGCGCAGTTCTTCCAAAGGCTGTGAAAGGTAACAATGTTATTAGTCACACTGTTCTAAGGTAGATGAACAGCAATATAGTTGAAATAGTTATACCTTCATGTTTTACCTATTATACCAATTTAAATAGAATTTACATCCAAAATATTCAGACTTTTCTTTAGATTACTGGCACACATTGTTAACGTTATGTGAGAACATGACCTACTTACTTAAGACATTACTTCACTGGTTTTTGATGTTTTGTTTAAATCAAATCAATAAAACTAACTCATTGGAGAAATGTTAATAATCCACAGTATTTAATGTTTATTTTAGAAAAGAGCGTTTTTTGGTTACTCAATTACCAAAGTAACTGCTCCAGTACACATTTAACAATGTAGTCAATACTAACATCCCTAAACATTCAGGACATTACTGTGTGCTTCCTACTGTGGCAAACGTTTAGGCATGTGTTTTGAACATTCCAATGTCCATGTGCAAATGCGATTAATTGAAAGTTGAACTGGGAGTCTTGATTGCAAATCACTTCTAAACATAGTGACGAAAATGTGGCTAAAAATTTGTGACGTTCATTCTTATGTAATGTATATGAATCAACAAAATATATTGTGGAAATGTCCATATATTTTTCAGTAAGTTGTAATGTAATTATTGTTACAGACCTAAACATCAGAACATGACTAGTGCCCTTGTGGCTGACTGGAATCAAATTGTACCCAGAGGCTGCTATAATTTTGGACATAGGAATTTTACATTCATTCTACATTTAAAGGAGCAACCTGTAATATATTTAATGTCCAGGGTGTGTTATCACAGATTAAGAAGCCAGCTAAGTTAAAGAACCGGCATCCCTGAGATCAGTGCTGATATCTCTTTGAGAACTGTCCAATTCTGGTGCAGAGCTCTACTGGAGTTTTGGCTTGAGATCCTACCTGCTGTCCAATAACATTACAGTCCAAACCCACCGGGTTGCCAGTACACAATATTTTAGACAGACCCATGCTCCTTCAGCCATGAAATTACCAAGCAAACTGAGATAATGCTAGGTTTTACCCGACCTTAAATGCCAGTGCCCTTCTTAATATCTCCATGGCAAGAGACAGTAAAATGAGTGGAAATACTGGCCATGTGTTTGTAAGATTGAGGCAGCAAGACAAGTCATTTCATTAAAAAAAAAAAAAAAAAAAAAAAAAAAACAGGTACAGATTAAGGAAGTAAACTCTCTAGTTGTTGTGTTTTATATAAAGGAAAGTGAGGGATAGTGAGATTAAAAGGTGTAATGATTTTTTTGTGTTTTATTCAAAGCAGAATAACAAGATTAAAAGATGCAAATAACATTGTTTTAAAACTTTTAGTGTGATTTATTGTTTACTGTACATCCTAAAAACTGCTGTGCATGCAAACAATAGGATGATAATGATGCTGAAATTACATGTTGTAAAAAAACATTCATTTTTGGTAGAATTCATGTTTTCAAGTGCTACCCCTGCCAAAAAAAAAGCTATTTTTAATTTATTTAATATCACATATTAATTTCACTCTCTCACACACACTCCTCCAAAAATACATAGTGTAGTTCCTGCAGGAATGAGATTGGAGTACTAACAACAAAGTCTATATTCTCCCTATTACTGGTCAGTGAAGCAACACAATGATTTAAAAGCTGTAATTTCACAGTAATAATACTATCAAGTAAAAAGTATTTCAGCATTCAGTCTATGCTCTACACTTGTGCTCTTTTCACCACTCTCACTTTACAGGCGAAAGGGGAGTGCGTAACATCTTGGAGATGGTGCAAGGACTCCTCTGGAAGTGATGTGTTTGAGAAAATCAGTGATGACAGACACTTCACTCACTAAGAGGAAAGAGGTATTCAAGGGGAGCATGGCCAATGGCTTTTGCACTTCTCCAGCTGTTAGTGGTGTTGCTAGACCTGAAACTTCATGCCCTGTAGACCTCTTCAACTCATGCACAAATAAGCATGCTGTGTTTTCTATAAGTACTTCTGGATAGGGACAGAGCTGTCTCCCATATCAAGCTCTATAAATGTCTTGTTTATCTGTTGTTTTATGAGGGGCAAATACAGATTTCACCTGATCTTTAGACCTCAGATTCTATCAAGGGGTATCTCCATGGTGGTTTCAGCCACCACTGAAATTGGACAATGAAGAGTTAAAAAATTCTGTTAGAATTGTCTTGTTACTGGTATTAGTCTCTAAATAATGTATAATGCATACACCTAGAATCCATGTGTACACAGATTTTTACCTGTAACTTTACGACACTTAATAAAATTCTGAAGCAAGTGAGCCACTGCTGCAAAATATATACACTGTAACAGCTTGTTAAACGCTCATTTGTAACAGCAGGCTTACATTTTAACTTGTGCAGTTTGTTTTAGAAATTCCAAAAATTCTTTCCTTGACTGTGTGATTCTAGAACGCATGGTTTCCACAAGTCTTTGAAGTAAAAAGTATTTTTCAGCATTTTAATTTTTTTTATTCAACTTATTCTACTTAAATATTTTTCATCAATTCAAACAATTTAATTTGTCTGAGGTATGCTTCACAAAGCCTGGACTTTCAGCTATTAAACCAATTAAAAACCTTAGTGAATACCTGGGTGTGTGGAGATTTATTTTTCTTTTTGCAATGGGTATCTCAAACAAATAGAGATGCATGAATCCCGATACTGCACGATAGTTGCTCAATACCGTGTTCATTTGTTTTTTTTTACTCGTAATCACAAACGAGGCTCTGATACCAACATCCGATACCTTGTGTCTAGTGCCGCGCTAATGAGCAGACAACTCAAAATGTCAGCGATCTGGAATTACAGTGAAACCTTGACTGATGAGTGAATCAACTTACACTTTAAGATGCAAGCCGAGATCTGAGTTACGAGCGAGTGAGCTTATGCCACCTGTCACTACAATTCAGCAAGCGCTCAGTTCAGGTTAAATGCATGAAAAGAAAAATCTGTGATGGCAACCCAAGCAAAACCGTCTGCAGGGAGAACCAGAGAGCAGTGAGTATGCTGCACTGTTTGACTGTCCTCGAACAAGGAGGGGTTTTCTTTACACAAAGTGTATTTTCATCCTGGGAAATGTTTTCCGATTTGCGAGAGCACTGTTCGTTGCCCGACTTGTTTTTTCTTCAAATGAATTTATATTCTCCACTCGTGAATTTGTATTAGATCTGATGCCATAGATCATGCTGCTGCTTTTAAAGTAAAACTGCCAATACAACACTCCTATGTGCAGAACTTCCCAATCTTCTCAAAGACGCACAACATTGTGCAAATGCATATCAAGAGATTGTTGTTACTAATGTTACTAATTTATAGATAGATACTTTATTGATCCCAAAGGGAAATTCTTACTGGTGGTATAATGTGAGAAAATTATAAATAAAAGAGGGGCAGTTCCAGAAATGAAAAATACAGTTTTATTTAATAACTATACATTTACACAATGCTCCTGATTGCAAGTTATATTGCTTAATGCGAAGTATCGGTATCGGCAAGTACAAAAATACACACATACTTGTACTTATACTGCTTGGGAAATGGTATGTTTGTATTTATGCATCCCTACAAACAACATAGCAATGAGTGGGACTACATTATATATCTTAAGCTACCAGTTAGAAACATACTTATTGGACATTTAAATTGACTGAATAATCAGCTAAATCTTTCTATTAAATGTGCGTAAATGGGATTGTATTTATTCAACTTTGCATTGGGCATTTTTTTTTATTTAAGCAATTCATGCTAAACAAACTAATAGGATGTTTGTAGAAAAAAGGGCATTGTTAAGCATGTCTTTCCCTGTTTTTTGCTCTAAACTTTGCTCCACTTCTGAAAGAAGTGCAGAAAGTTGGGGAGCAGTGATACTTTCAGCCTTCAAAACCAAGTATGAAGAGCATATTTGGGTTAAAAGGGGACTAAAAAACATTGATTTTCAATCTTCCTGTAACAACTGTTTTCCTAAACATTTCAAATTAGCTAAAATTGCATACAAGCATGCATTGGGCAGGGAATAGTGGAGAAGTAAACACAAGTGTTCCATTTCCCAGCAGTGCTAGCAAAATTAAGTGGGGAAAAAAAAAAGAAAGAGTCACAACAAAGATCTGTTTGTGTGAAGGAATGTGAGAATGTAAGAGTGCTTTCCCACATTTCCCTGGTCTAGACCTTTGGACTTTTAATTAGGTCTGAAACTTCACAGTGGCTGTGTTAGGGACCATGGACCATGTGCAAAAGAGGTGATCTCAGTCCATATAAGTGATCTAAGTCCTTAAAGACTTAATTAGCCAGTTAAATTAGTGTGTTTAAGGTGGAACAGAAAATGCAAATGATGAGTTAACAAATAAGTAGTAGAAAATAATCTGTTCTTTCAGATGCACTGCCCTCTGCAAACCAATTAAAGTTAAAGATTGGTTAATGCAGTCCATGTAGGTGATGATGACAGGACGTAGGTTATTTTTGATTAGTCTGCTCACTAAATTGCAGTTTGAAATCAAAACCTATCAGACCACATGTACACAGTGTATCAAAACACAGACCTTGGTCTGGATGTTCATGTGAAAACAACTTAGGACAGAGAAAGAAGAAAGAAATAAAGAAACAAAGAAAGAGAACAGAAAAAGAAAAGAGTACCTCTCTGACCACACGAATGGCCTCTTCAAATGTTGGTAGAACATCAAGATTTCCCTCTCTCTCCATTAGCCTGACTTGGCAGATCCAGTATTTAGCAAATTTCTGAGCCATTGGCACTCGAGACAGAACATCTCTTATCTGAGCTACAGGACAACCCTGTAAGGTAACACAAAAAACAAAGCAGAAATATTAGGGAAAATTACATGAAAAGGCAAAAGACAAGCAACTGATAGCTTTAACATCAATGCAATTCATATAAAGGAACTAGACCATAAAGATCCACATCTGAATATACCTAAATAGCACATAGTAAAAGCACAAGAAATACTTCAGAGAAATATATACCCACTTCAAAATCCTACACACAAAATGTTGTTCTTTTTCTGGAAGGACGAAGAAAAAAATGTCTAAAAATAAAACTACCAGGTAATACAAAATAAAAATGTATTGTACCTATACTGCACTTAAGTCATTTCTTCCTAGGTACGAGCACTGACAAGGTGCCATGTATTGCACTTACTACATTTTTGTTCTTTCTAGGTATCAGCACTGGCCCGCGTTCTGGCACAGGGGGAGTTTAGACTCAAACCTATTGTACTAGCTAGGATAAACATTCTGTCTGAGCACTAAGCATTTTGTGTGTCGCTCTGGATAAGAGCTTCTGCTAAATGCTGTAAATGTAAAACATTTGTAGTTATTGATGATAAAAAATGCTGCAGATTTTACCTTATGGACTTACAAAAGATGTTGAAATGCAACAAGTAGCAATCACAGTGAAGGACAAATTCTTAAGGACTCATTAATATGCAAGTGGGGTGTTCACTTAACCACAATTAACTGTAACTGGATATTTGTGCCCAGTACAAGACTACACAGTATGCTAAAGATATCTGAGACACCTAAACAACATCATAAGCAAGTGCTTTTAGAGTTTGTTTAGAGACTTCATCTGCTCTTCATTACCCACCACCCTAGTCTCATTGCAATTCACATGCAGGCAGAATAGGACACTAATGACGCTATAGCCCTGATTCTGCACACTGCACTATTTCACCTAGACAATAATGACATATGCTGAATCCCAGCATCCTGAGAACATTTTACACTTGCACTGTGAAGAGCATTCTGACAGGCAACATCACCAATTGGTACCAGAACTGCACTGCTCACCAGCTGCTGTCTGATGAACAACAGAAATATTACAAAGGACTTCACCCATCAAAGCCATTTCTGTTCTCACAGCTGCCCAGTGGCAGGGGGTAACAAAAAAAAATATATTAAAGAAAATTAAGTCCAGAACCAGCCACGTCTGAGACAGCTTCTTGCCTCAGACCACCAGGCTGCTGAACACCAAGTAGCAGAGTATTTGTCCATAGTCCATCACAAAGTCAAGATGTCAACAGCCAAAACATAGCACATCTTCGACTAGGCCTGAGTGATATGAACAAAATAATAAATTGATTGATATCGATAATGATCTCAATCTAAAATGTTTTTAATATAATCATTATCATAATTATTACCCTCATTTAAAATATTCAATCACATCAGAAAATAATGCAGAGTATGCAAATTACTCAAACACAAAAGGAAATATCTGTGCTCCAACTCATCTCCAGAGACTAAAAATGCTAAATTTTAATTTTCTAAACAAGCAGAACTGTTTTGTTACCATTTCTTCCTTACTAGCTATTAATAAACAGATATGTTTAATAAGTTTGCTGAGAAATCATTTATTTATTTAACTACTATATTATGTATTTATGTAACTGTTTTCATAAGAAGCTAGTTAGCACTCTGGGTGCTCAAACTGAGTTCCCAAATTCCCCCACTGTGCTCAACTTGGTCAGATAGAAACAGTTTAATGACACAGCACTGCCTAATTCCCACCATGTAATTTCAAGGCAAGGCAAGTTTATTTATAGAGCACCTTTCATACAAGAGCATTTCAAAGTGCTTTACAAAAAAAAAGTTAAATTAAAAGCATGAATAAAAATCATAAAGGTCCATTAAAACAATTAAAGTAGTGCGTTAAAGGAAATATATAAAAAGTAAAAGAAAACATGATCAAAATTATTCAAAAAAATTTAAAATGAATAAAAAATGCAGAGTATTTTAAACTGAGCAGTAAGTCTGCTCAAACAGGAATGTTTTAAGTCTTGATTTAAGTGTCTAAAGTCAGAGCTCTTCTAATATCCTCAGTCAGCTGGTTCCATGTAAGAGCAGCATAGTAGTTAAATGCTGCTTCTCAATGTTTAGTTTTCACCTGAGGCAGGACTAACTGACTAGTTCTTAAAGATCAGAGATCTCTGCAGCAGATCTGATAAATATGCTGGTCCTACACCATTAAGACATTTATAGACCAGTAATAACACCTTAAAGTCTATTCTATAACAGACTGGTATCCAGTGTAAGGATTTGAGGATGGGGGTGATGTGATCTCTTCTTTTGCTCCTAGTGAGAACTCTGGCAGCTGTATTTTGAATCAGCTGAATCTGTTTAATGGTCTTTTTGGAAGTCCAGTTAAGAGACCATTACAGTAATCAATCCTGCTAGAAATAAAGGCATGGATAAGTTTCTCCAGGTCTGGTTTAGTCAGAAAATCTCTAATCTTACTGATGTTGTTAAGATGGTAAAATGCTGATCTAGTATCCACTTTAACATGACTACCAAAATGAAGATCTGTGTCCATTAACACACCAAGCCAGTCTCACTGCAATTCACATGCAGGCAGAATAGATGGAGGACACTAATGACGCTATAGCCCTGATTCTGCACACTGCACTATTTCACCTAGACAATAATGACATATGCTGAATCCCAGCATCTGAGAACATTTTACACTTGCACTGTGAAGAGCATTCTGACAGGCAACATCACCAATTGGTACCAGAACTGCACTGCTCACCAGCTGCTGTCTGATGAACAACAGAAATATTACAAAGGACGTCTCCCATCAAAGCCATTTCTGTTCTCACAGCTGCCCAGTAGCAGGGGGTAACAAAAAAAAATATATTAAAGAAAATTAAGTCCAAAACCAGCCACGTCTGAGACAGCTTCTTGCCTCAGACCACCAGGCTGCTGAACACCAAGTAGCAGAGTATTTGTCCATAGTCCATCACAAAGTCAAGGTGTCAACAGCCAAAACATAGCACATCTTCGATTAGGCCTGAGTGATATGAACAAAATAATATACTGATTGATATCGATAATGATCTCAATCTAAAATGTTTTTAATATAATCATTATCATAATTATTACCCTCATTTAAAATATTAAATCACATCAGAAAATAATGCAGAGTATGCAAATTACTCAAATACAAAAGGAAATATCTGTGCTCCAGCTCATCTCCAGAGACTAAAATTTTTACTTTTTCCTAAACAAGCAGAACTGTTTTGTTACCATTTCTTTCTTCCTAGCTATTAATAAACTGATATGTTTAATAAGTTTGATGAGAAATCATTTGTTTATGTAACAAATATATTATGTATTTATGTAACTGTTTTTATAAGAAGCTAGTTAGCACTCTGGGTGCTCAAACTGAGTTCCCGAATTCCCCCACTGTGCTCAACTTGGTCAGATAGAAACAGTTTAATGACACAGCACTGCCTAATTCCCACCATGTAATTTCAAGGCAAGGCAAGTTTATTTATAGAGCACCTTTCATACAAGAGCATTTCAAAGTGCTTTACAAAAAAATTTTAATTAAAAGCATGAGTAAAAATCATAAAAGTCCATTAAAACAATTAAAATAGTGCAGTAAAAAGAAATATATAAAAAGTAAAAGAAAACATGATAAAAATGATTCAAACAATTTAAAATGATGAATAAAAGAAAATAACTAAAGTGCCATTACAGAATAAAAAGTGCAGAGTATTTTAAATTGAGCCGTAAGTCTGCTCAAACAGGAATGTTTTAAGTCTTGATTTAAGTGTCTAAAGAGCTCTTCTAATATCCTCAGTCAGCTGGTTCCATGTAAGAGCAGCATAGTAGTTAAATGCTGCTTCTCAATGTTTAGTTTTCACCTGAGGCAGGACTAACTGACTAGTTCTTAAAGATCAGAGATCTCTGCAGCAGATCTGATAAATATGCTGGTCCTACACCATTAAGACATTTATAGACCAGTAATAACACCTTAAAGTCTATTCTATAACAGACTGGTATCCAGTGTAAAGATTTGAGGATGGGGGTGATGTGATCTCTTCTTTTGCTCCTAGTGAGAACTCTGGCAGCTGTATTTTGAATCAGCTGAATCTGTTTAATGGTCTTTTTTGGAAGTCCAGTTAAGAGACCATTACAGTAATCAATCCTGCTAGAAATTAAGGCATGGATAAGTTTCTCCAGGTCTGGTTTGTCAGAAAATCTCTAATCTTACTGATGTTCTTAAGATGATCAAATGCTGATCGAGTATCCACTTTAACATGACTACCAAAATGAAGATCTGAGTACATTAAAACACCAAGCCAGTTCTTTCGAGTCGAGATACGCAGCCAATCAGTGTCTTTCATTGCTGTTTCCACAGAGAATAATCTCTGTTTTATCTTTATTCAACTGCAGAAAGTTGTGTCCCATCCAGTTAGTGATGCTCAAGGCACTTGCATAATGAGTCAACTGGACCAGGGTCATTTGGGGACAGGGCCATGTAAATCTGAGTATCATCTGCATAGCTGTGATGTATTGTATGTAGCATGTATTAATTAAATAAAAGTGGACCAAGAATAGAACTCTAGGGGAAACCAGAGGTCACTGGCATGTTCTCCGAAATATTATTTTCTATTTCTACATAGTTCCTGCTTTACAGGTATGAAACGAACCACTTTAGGGCTGTTCTTGAGAGTCCAACCCAGTATACGAGTCTATATAAGACTCTTATGACATAAGAATCTTATGGTCAGTGGTATTAAAGGCAGCACTGAGGTCAAGAAGTAATAGAAGAGATACTTTTCCAGCCTCCATATTTAAGCAAATGTCATTAATTACCTTAATTAGAGCAGTCTCAGTGCTGTGATTAGACTGTAACCCAGACTGGAATTTGTCTAGGCTGCTGTTTAAGGACAAGAAGCTATGGATTTGCCTGAAAACTATTTTCTCAATGATTTATATTTTGTAGCTCACTAACTGCTACATGCTGTGCAAAAGACAACAGAGCACCACATGTGATTGGCTGTTTGTGTTCATGAGCCGAGATGGTAGCAGGCTTGGGGTTTGTGTATTTGATATGCTTCGCTTGTGGTTCACAATTAAATAAAACTAACAAACCTTTATCTTTACAGTATCAATTACGTGTTTTTGTAATACATAATACTACTGTTTAATCACTCAGACCTCATCAACCAATACAAGCTCCATTTGCACCTTACACTCTTATTGCTATTGTAACTAAAAGTCCAGTCACACCGCACCCTTTAAAAAAATTCTCACCATCTTGAAATTCATGTCTTATTAATACTATGTGCATTTTAAAACAGTCCAATAAAGTATGTGCAAGGTACATATAATGTAAGTTAATATGTAGCCTATAAACACAATGTATTTTAATTTTGTATATATGCCTATTACCTTGCTCTTTTCTGCACTACGCCCTTTAAGGGCTGTATAAAGGCTACATTCTTGCAGTATGGTTATGTCTATTTATTTGTGGACAGCCATTGCCTAAAGGAACACTATGTAATATGTTTAGCTTTAAATTGCATGTTCAGATTTTTTGTGATGCTTCACAAAGTTCTAACAGAGAGAACGGAGCCTCTCTTGCTGCTACTCTGGACTCGGCACTGCAGGAACTGCACTATTTAATTTTTGGAGGAGGGCAGGAGACCACCCTTCCTCCTTCCACCTTACTACTGATTTCAATACAATGCTATAAAAATGAACTACACTAGTGGGAACTAGGAGCAAAAAAACCTATATCTTACTCCAAATCTTGAAAAGCACAAACCAAAATGAGGCCTGCTCTATTGTTGCTCCATAGGTGGTTAATATTTACTTCATTTGCTGTTTTAGATTACTTAAGGTGGAAAGTGCTAAAAAACTAAACTCAAGCTACAAATGAGTTTCTGTGCTAACTCAAACACTGAATAAAACTTTACTGTCGATATTTTCCCTCAAACACAATGTTCCTCTTTAAAAGACTTTAAAAAGTCTTAAAAGAGTTTAGGACTGCGTTTCTCCACAATCTTAGACGTAGCTGAAATCATTAAAAGACAACATTCCAAATATTGAAACTGAGATTTCTTACTTATTACGTTATGTGACATGTTCAGCAAAGTTTAAATAAAAAACACAAAACAGAAATATGATAAATTTCTCCTTAAAAATTGAACAGTACTGCTCTCCTCCCGATGTAGAATAGGCAGCCCTAAAAGTGGCTAATCACAAGGCAACCATAGTCACGCCTCCCCTCTGAGTCAAAGAGCCTTGTGAGTTAAAACTTAGGAGCCATTAGTAAATGAGCTAGATATCCAGCTATTCACCAAGCTATGGGGTATGGGAGTGAAAGACATGAACAGAGCAAACATAACACAAAACAATACAGAATGAGCCTGAATAGAGCAGAGATAACAGCAACACTTGATCGGTGTGTTTAACTGCGTATCAGCGGAGATATCAACTGCACTGGACTGGTGTACAAAGCAGAGTAGAAAGTACCAATTTGGAGACACACTATAAGGTATCCAGTTTGTACAATTAGGTTAACACATATATATATATATATATATATATATATATATATATATAAATAATCAGACAAAACCACACCACAGACACAAAAGACGTCTGTAGGTTTGTATATGAACAGCTGTATAATGTCAATTCTACTTGCCGGTGCCATTTTATTGTGTAATGTTATCTTGTGTAAAATGACAACCGCATTTCAGAGTAAAAACCCTGCAAATGTTCATTCTTGCAGCTGTATTGCCATAGTAATGTAAATTTTGACATGTCAGACCATAGGACATATTTGCACTTCACCTCAGCCCATCTTGATAAGATCAGGCTTATCAATTCAAAACAATATTGTTTTGAATTTATTAGTGAAATAATCTCCTAATAATCTATTAATTTCCCATCCAATAAACACATTTACATAATGTCAACTGAACAAAATCAAATAACTGTTCTTTATGAAATGTCCCAGGAAGAGTGTAGTGTTACCTGCTGAAGAAGTTTAACACAGTCATTTAGTGACTGGTCCACGGCACACACAAAGCCATGGACCTCATCTTCCTGTTCTATAGCAGTCCAGTAATTTTGAGAAACAGCAGTAGTAGTCTTCCTTCGCACTGGTTTAATTGGCATTGGAGGACGCTTATATGTTATTCCCCTTGCTTCTCGCCACTCCTGTAGTTTACGCCTGTGGATGCATTATTATGATTTATGTCCTTAAATAATATCCAGTGTTATCACTGCCAGTACAACATTTGTTACCATTTTTGAGGATACATTCCAAAAATAAATTGATTGCAGTAATAAATTACAATTAAACTACACAAATACCACAGCAAATTAGCAAGAAGCAATTTAAGCAAATTAAAAGAAATTTTAAACTTAAAGCAAGCTCAGTTCCATTAAAAAAATATTAACTTACAGTCTTTCTTCCTGAGCAGCAGTCGGATTCGTCTTTCCATCCAGAGGTACAGTCCTAACACCCTGAGTCCCTGGGTTGCACCCTGATTTAGGAGTCTTAAACTGCACTGTCCCTTTGGCTTGGACAGAGCTCTTGGACTGTTGTGGAAGACACTGAGGCACCGAAGCTTTTAGAACAGTAATGTTAGGGGGCACTTTAACTGTGGGACACCGATTCTGTGAAAAATGGTGGTTATTGCATGCTGTTGCTTTTGTTTTTGGGGCATTCACTCTTTTAGAAACATTATTTAAAAGAGGCAATTTTTGCTTCGCTGTGACAAGAGCTGTTCTGTGAGTAGTGGTCTGCTGATTTTTGTTGCCTGGCACATTTACCTGAGACAACGTATATTGAGGTGCTTCTGACCTGTGCTTTTCTGTCTGTGAACTCCTCACCAGAGATTTGTGTGTTTTAGGGACACCACTGTCCGCTTTACTAAGACCATGAGTTATCCTGGGTCTTGCAATACCAGTCTTTGTTGTGAACATCTGTGTAGGTCTTTTCTGGGAATTTGTTATAGTTTTTGCCTCAGTCCTTTTTGAATCCATTGTCTGCAGTTTTTCTTTTACTGTGAGAAATTTGTTCTGAGATTTGGTAATATTTTCTTCAGAACAATTATCCTTTTCAACAACAATCTGCTTCCTACACTTTGTAGTGCATACTTGTGCACTGAAAGAAGAGGTCCCACAGGAAGTTCTTGCATGTGCTAACATAGACTTTTGATCAACCTTAACAATCTTAGACTGTCTGTGAGTCCAGATGTTTGTTTGAACAAATGGTTTTATTTGTTTCTCTTTAATAGGCACTGTTCCTTTAAAGTGTGTTCTGCACTGTTGAGGGACTGTTTGAGAGACAGTGGGTTTAAATGTAGTTTGTTGGTGGGTGGCAGAATGAGCTTTGGTTCTCAACTCATTGCTGGTGATGTTTATATTTTTCTCAGTCAGGGTATATCCCATCTTCATGCCTTTTTTAACTTCTTTAGCACTGTGGGTACTGTTCTCTTTTCCTTGACCAGACTGAGAAAATAAGAAATGCCACAAATATTAGCAGATGCTACCTCTCCATAAACCAAACCAATTTAAGCAGCAGTCTAAAAGCTTACAGTTTGAGACTTCTGCATAGCTCCTGGAATCCTCTTCAGAACTGCACTGTCCTTGAGATAAGGCCTTAAAGAATGATTTAAAAAAAAAAATAAAATAAAATAAATAAATAAATCCCTTGCCAGACACTCCTCCATTCAGATGTGGCAAATACAGCTTTAAAACATGAAAATATTTGTTCTCAAAAATGTGACCAAGGACATACTTTGGATTGGGTGGTTTTAATCTGCCTTTTGCCGCCAAGTACTCCGCAAGTTTCTGCTTGCGTAACTCTGTAAGATGAAAAATTATTCAATAACACAAAGAGAATACATAAGCTATAACCAGGCAATATGCTGAATATTTAGGGTGTGCTTATGCATATTAGGTAAAGTTACATCCAAAAACAAATTCCTTTAATGTTATTTAATGTTATTATTAACTGGTCATTATATATATATATATATATATATATATATATATATATATATATATATATATATATATATATATATATATATATATATATATAAACCATATACCATAAACCATATATAAACTCCATGTGCTTTGTGTTTGTTTTGCTCCATTCATCCTCATTTTTGCGCTCTCACATCAAGTCAGGTCCACCAGTTCAGATGAGGCATGGCACTACTGAAGTTTTCTCTTACTCTTTCATATATATATATATATATTTTTTTTTGGACTGTGCTTTGGCCTCCCAGCATCTTTTTAGGTTACTGAAAACTGAGGTCTTCAATGTGGCATCATGTTTATGACTTAAACTATGGTGTCATACAACGTGCCTTCCTGAAATACAAATAGCTCAATATATATGTAGTAAATTACATAATTCATAAACTACAATAATATCTGAATATAAACACTGTAGTTTTATGAATTATGTAATTTACATTTTAGTTTAGAAGTTAATTAGATATAAAGAAATATAAATTATGTTGTATTAATAAAATATAATGCACTACTAAGATATAGATCCAGTAATTTCATGACTTGCATCGTGCACTACATAGGCAGTATTGTGCGATTCTCTTATAACTCGTGGTGTTTTGATGCCTTTCTTTAAGTGCTACTATTGCCCTCTACCAGACTGGCATTAAAACGCAACCATTTTCACATTCGTCTTGGCGGGGATATTTTCAAAAACAGGGAGACGAATATCTGTGTATGGACAGGGCCTTAATAAAACATGCTGTGATCAAAATACCACAAGAATCAAAGTAAATAGCACAATTCTGCCCCTGAATATACAGCTCTTTTCAGACCAACCGGTTTCAGAACCTGTTCCTGAGAATGAGCCACTATTTTCTCCAAATGACAGTGAGCCCAGCTGTGAGATGCAAGCAAAAGAAACACTGGTTTACTCCTGTTTCTCCATGCTCTTTGTGTTTGTTTTGCCGCAGTCATCTTTGTCTTTGTGCTCTCACATCAAGTCAGGACCACCACTGTGATTGAAAAAATTTAGATGAGGCAGGGCACTACTGAAGTTCTTGCCATCTAGGTATGGTGGCGCACAAAACCAAAAAGGACTTATTTTATCCCACATTATCAGACTTGGGCAGATCACAAACACTGATAGGGTAATGTACACATTCGCAGCAAAAGTTTGTATTGTTTTCTTCTTTCCTTCCATAACTGTTTCCATGATTTCCTTTTATTTATTCATTTATTTATTTGTTTGTGGTATTGCTGAAAATCAACATTTCCCTTTATAATACAAAATACAAACAAAACTAAAGACAAAGCTTTGTAACTGTAATCAAATAATATGCATTTGTGTGAATGTCACATATAATACCCGATATTAAACCCTGACTATGTCACACTGTCTCCACTTTAAAACACTGCAGGTCCAGTTCAATTATATTACAATGAGTAAAGTGTAAGAAAAATCTAAGCGGAATTATTAGTGCATTGTGTCCAAATACTAGGAAATGCATCGCCCACTGCAATTCTCACTTAGAAAAAGTGAATCTGTTTTATATTAGTGGGTGTCATAATATACGCAGGAAATACGTCGGCAACATCAACCCTGACAAATTGATCATCTCATGGAATTCTGAACAAAATTATAAGGAAATGATGATAATATTAATGTCGCAAAACACAGCTACTAAAGACTAGCGCTGGGAGGGAAGAATGCTATTACCAGTTTATAACTGCAAACGTAGATGACTCAATTACCAGAACGCCTGTTCTCAATGACACAATATCAAACTCCGACTAATGATCATATGAATATTTTTGCTCGGAAATGCATCAGCAGTAAGTAAAACTTGTGAATAATTTAGATTGTGAGGGTGGAACAGTGCAATGTATTCACTGGAGTCAAGCTATCCGCACTTTGGAAACTGACGGTCAAGCCATCCGCGCTTCAAATCCGAATGCACGTATAGGCGCGTCATTACGGTTTTTCATTGCGGAGAACACCACATCCGCTTTGGGACAGATAGAGAGTCTGAAACCCGCGTTTGAGCAGCGATGTCTCTGTTACTAAATAAATGCACGCAATGCTAAAATGGACTAAATGGGCTAAAATGAACAAGCCATTAGGAATATATTTCGTTTTAAATCTCTTTAGAGAGGCAAAACACGCTTTGATTATTTCATACATTTACGTATTTTTTTTTCGGGAATAAAATAAAATATGCAATATTATTAAGAGGGCCGAATAATATTGCATGCCCCACTTTTCAGTTTTTTATTTGATATTTTATTTTATTCCCGATTGTGTCCCACTTGTTGTGGCAAAATTTTGAAAAGTTCAAGGGGGCCAAATACTTTCGCAAGGCACTATATATTCTGCTGTTGCATCAGTGGTCTCTTCCCTGCAGTTACATAAGCATGGCATGCTGTACTCTGGGTTGCTCTGTAGCGGATGGATGCTCTCATTTGATTGGTTGTCATGTAGGTTATGTTCAAAAACATAGAGAGCTAGGGTTAGTTTCCAACATATACCGAACCACCTCTAAGCCCCCCAACTCCAACATCCTAACAACTTGAACGTTAATAATTATCAAAATTATGAAGAACTTGAATTACTGTGTATTTCCAGATTCTGTTTAAAAACAGCTGTGCAGTCTGCCTTCCAAGCATCACAGAAAAACAACTGTAACTCAAATGCTTTTGCCATATGATATGAAAATGCACAAGGTCCTTTCCCATGGCCTTCAGAAAATATCTTTCTTATCTATGCAAAGCATATACAGTGAAATTCTGTAAAAATCATACAGCTGATAGCCAAGAGGTCACTCTGTTTAATAAGAGTAGAATGGTTTAGGCATTATGGGTAATTTTTGAGAAATCCATATTGGTAATATTCAGTATGTGTTTATGAGAAAAGTACACAGTGAAATTCTACCAAAATCATACAGCTGATAGCCAAGAGGCCCTTGTGTTTAATGACAGTGGGATGGTTTAGGCATTATGGGTAATTTTTGAGAAATCCATATTGGTAATATTCAGTATGTGTTTATGAGAAAAGTACACAGTGAAATTCTACCAAAATCATACAGCTGATAGCCAAGAGGCCCCTGTGTTTAATGACAGTGGAATGGTTTAGGCATTATGGGTAATTTTTGAGAAATCCATATTGGTAAATATTCAGTATGAGTTTATGAGAAAAGTACACAGTGAAATTCTACCAAAATCATACAGCTGATAGCCAAGAGGCCCCTGTGTTTAATGACAGTGGAATGGTTTAGGCATTATGGGTAATTTTTGAGAAATCCATATTGGTAAATATTCAGTATGAGTTTATGAAAAAAGTACACAGTGAAATTCTACCAAAATCATACAGCTTATAGCCAAGGGGCCCCTCTGTTTAATGACAGTGGGATGGTTTAGGCATTATGGGTAATTTTTGAGAAATCCATATTGGAATGTATTCAGTATGAGTTTATGAGAAAAGTATAGTGAAATTTTGCCAAAATCATACAGCTTATAGCCAAGGGGCCCCTGTGTTTAATGACAGTGGAATGGTTTAGGCATTATGGGTAATTTTTGAGAAATCCATATTGGTAAATATTCAGTATGATTTTATGAGAAAAGTACACAGTGAAATTTTGCCAAAATCATAAAGCTTATAGCCAAGGGGCCCCTCTGTTTAATGACAGTGGAATGGTTTAGGCATTATGGGTAGTTTTTGAGAAATCCATATTGGTAGGTATACAGTATAAATCCATGAGAATATTATACAGTGAGCTACCTCTGTTTAATGACAGTAAAATGTAATCTGTATTTATACATGTCCACCAGGATTACTATTCAAAGCCAGTTAAGTGTTTATAGAAAAGTAAAAAAAAAAATACGTAAATGTATGAAATAATAAAATCAAAGCGTGTTTTGCCTCTTTAAAGTGATTTAAAACGAAATATATTCCCAATGGCTTGTTAATTTTAGCCCATTTAGTCCATTTTAGCACTGCGTGCATTTATTTAGTAACAGAGACATCGCTGCTCAAACGCGGGTTTCAGACTCTCTATCTGTCCCAAAGCGGACGTGGTGTTCTCCGCAATGAAAAACCGTAATGACGCGCCTATACGTGCATTCGGATTTGAAGCGCGGATGGCTTGACCGTCAGTTTCCAAAGTGCGGATAGCTTGATTCCAGTATGTATTCTGCAGATGACATACTGATATTATTCAGGTGACGTAGGACATACTTATAAACATAAACAGGAGTTGCGTTTCTGGCGTGACTTCACGTCAACTTATTCAGAGTAAAGTAACATTAGTGGGTCTTATCCTAAACGTCGAAATATAGAGCTATAACAACAGACGTAGCTAATGTTTCTTTAAGTTAGTCAATCAGTCTATTTCGTACAAGTGAAAATTACACAATATTAGATTCCTTACCGATACATTTAACTTACTAAAAGGACGTTAAATTGGTAATGACTCCAACATATACTGACACATTTTAAAGAGGGTTACTCAAGAAAGACGATCTCCATTAGAAATGCTGAATGTGTTGCCAGTTTTTTGTTTTGAAATGAAGCGCAGGCAAACGACAGCTTTTCAAATAACTAAGCAGAAACATTAGCTACCTGTTCTGGAGAATTTGGCCGCGTCTTCATCACTTAATGTTCCCATTACCTTCTTAAAGTGCACCTTAGGTATATCTCTTCTTATCTTTTTCGCTAATTAGAATTTAAAAAAGCGAAACCCTGTTTTGTTTTTTTTCAGTCTCCTGCTCGAAACTGCCACAACAGCGCCGCAACAGCACGCTTCAGTTGAATGTCGCGGGGTAACACCCCTTTCGCTCTCATTGGTCTGTTCAAAGATTTGAAAATAACGGTAATCTTCCTCTGTTCCTGACTTCACATTAAGAGTAACAACGGGAGAATAATATGGAGGACCTTACCTCCAGGTGGGAATAATATGGAGGACAAACCTGCCAAAATAATAAATAATTAACTAAATAAATAACTCCCTAACCCCTCCTTTTTTCCCCTAATAATGATAATAAATATAAAATAAATTTAAGAAAACAATAAATAAAATCGTACATAAATTTAAAATGTCTGTTTACCTGCATGTGTATTTAATTTACTTTCTCTGTCTCTTCTAATTTATTTTTTAAAATTTTAAATAATTTTTTGTTGTTTATTTTTATTAATGCTTTTATGTATTAATTTTATTATTTATGCATTTATTTCTATAACTATTTATATTTTTCATTAATTTATTTCCCAATTTTTTTTCTTCGTTTTTTATGATAAAAATGGGCTGCCCGTCAATGACGTCATGGTGTCATTACCCCAAATGACTGAAGTATCAAAAGTATCAATATTTTGATTAATGAATCAATTTAAGAACATAATCTGGTATCGGTTGTATCGATATTTTAGTATCGATTCGCACATCACTTTTTGCTACCCCCTTGTTGTATGGTATGTGCATGAGCTGGTATAATGGATTTATCATTAATGTACTGCAGACATTACAGTAAACAAGCAAGACTCTGTAACGACTGTAAGACTTAAGTTTACGGAAGCATGCACCTGCACTGTACTGGTTTCCCATTATGACCTGAAGAAAAAGTTGATAGCATTTAGCAGACACTCTTATCCAGAGTGACTCACAAAAGTGCTTATGTTCAGACAGAGTGTGTATCCTATCTAGCACAAATAGGTTAGTTTAGGTTAGGTTAGTGGGTGGGAAAGAGATGGGTCTTCAGTCTGCGTTTGAAGACCGCAAGAGTCTTCAGTCTTTTGAGTCTGCTGTTCGGACAGCCAGCGGAAGTTCGTTCCACCATCTGGGCGCCAAGACTGAGAAGAGTCTTAATGCTAGTCCTCCATGTGACTTTACGGATAGTCAAGCCTTGAAATTACTAGAGACTGGACAAGCACCTGGGCAGCCTCCTGAAAAAAAAGGGTCGGATCCACCAGATGCTGTAAAGTAGGAATCTGCATGACAGGTTTGCGATCTGGGTTGCAAACAATAGCTGGTCATAAGACTCCTTGTATCTTCAGATGGAACAATTGAGGAGTTCTCAAATGAGATAGCAAGATCTTCGTGAGGGTCGGCTGTTCCAGGTATGAAAAGCAGCTCAGTCTTGCTTGGACTGAGCTTCAGGTGGTGACTTGTCATCGAAGAAGAAATGTCAGTCTGACATGACGATATAACAATTCCAAGTAAAAATGTATAATAAATATGGTGTCACAAGGCTGCTTCTATAGTATTCCAAGTTGTTGCTAAGGTGTGGCTAGGCATTTGCAATTGCCTTACATGGTTGATAATGTGTTTTCGTATGGTTGTTATGGTGTTGCTAGATAGTTGTAATTTATTACAGGTGGCTGCTAGGGTGTTGTTAAGTGGTTGCTAGGTGGTTGCTAAGAGGTTTCTAGGCAGTTTCTAAGAGATTGCTAAGTTGTTTTTATCCCAGATGGTTGAAAGGTGTAGCTAAGTGGTTACTAGGCAGTTGCCATGGTATGCCAAGTGGTTGCTAAGGTGTTTCTGTATGTTTTTTTATGGTGCCGCTAGGTATTTTTTAGTTGCTTTGGTATTGCTAAGTGGTTGCTGTGGCATCTCAGGTTGTTGATAAGTGGTTTCCAGACAGTTGCTATCGTATCCCAAGTTGTTGCCAGGTGGTTGCTATAATATCCCAGGTAGTTGTTGAGGTGTATTGCTAAGACGTTGCTAGACAGATGCTATTATATCCAATGTAGTTGAGCCAAATTAGATAGTGACATATAAACAGAGAAAAAGGAAGGGGGAGCTGATGATGGTGTCAATATCTAATTATATGTCGATGGAAATAATCCTCTTTACTATCTTAAAAACTTTAAATTGTAGTAATTCGTGTCGCAGTCACAGCTCCAGGGGCCTGGAGGTTGTGGGTTCGATTCCTGCTCCGGGTGACCGTCTGTGAGGAGTTGGTGTGTTGTCCGCGTGGGTTTCCTCCCACAGTCCAAAAAAAAAAAAAAACACACACGTTGGTAGGTGGATTGGCGACTCAAAAGTGTCCGTAGGTGTGAATGTGTGTGTTGCCCTGTGAAGGACTGGCGCCCCCTCCAGGGTGTATTCCCGCCTTGCGCCCAATGATTCCAGGTAGGCTCTGGACCCACCGCAACCCTGAACTGGATAAGCGGTTACAGATAATGAATGAATGAATGATTTTTGAGCTATTATCCTGTAATTATAATAATAGGAAAAAAAACTGGATAATAACACACTGCTTTGCTTTGTACTTTGCTTACACTGTAATTATAAACAGCCAAAAAGAATGAAAGAGACAAAACCATACACCCCTTCACCCAAGCAGAATTGTTCTTTGTAATGTACACTCTCTTTCTAACACAAATACTTTGAAACTGCCAAAATGGTAAAAATAATGAGCAGTGAATGTTTTTATATAGATATTTTTTATGTTTTAAATAGAGACAACAATTTCCCAATTATAGGCTTTCCAGTATTTATTTGGCTAATATGTCTGTGTGTGTCCTGCATATGGTTCGTTGAAAATAATTTTTTTTTTTTTTTTTTTTTTTACAATTTGGTATAAAGCAAAATAAATCACAGTGAGATAGCAAAGAAAAACAAAGAAAGAAAAAAGGGAAAAGCTTAAAACCTCCAGGGCCAATGTGTTTCATCAGTAAGAATTTTGGCTTCAAGAGAACTACAGATTGTCTGATTACTTGCACACATTCTTACACGTACAGAGAATAAGTACCGAGAAACGCATGGAAAGCATTAACCATGAAACAGAATTTGAGGTTATAAAACAGACAATATTTTCCACAAAAAAAGACATCTAAAAAATATACAAATAGGGTCTTATGCAAAATAAATACAGCATTTATAATCTCTTCTGCTTGGTTCACTTCAAGTCCAAATGGTAGTGAACCACAAACAGTCTTTCAAGTTTGTCCCAACACAAGCAAACTTTATCTAAAGAAAAGAAAATGTTAATCTCCACACAGACTGCCCTGCTAGAACAGCTTGTTCATTTTGGGGTAATAAAAATACCTTATGTCACTGCAGAACAACTACACACAAGCCCACATGTATATAGACACTTATTCACAGGAGCATGACTGCACAGAAAACCAATGGATGATCTAAAAACCATTCGATAGTTAACAATACATGGAATTCATATGCTACTTTTTAATCTATGCCTTGATATGAAATGAAAATTTCCATAAATTGTACATCAACATGCTTCAGTTGTTTCTGTTTTGGTCATTTTTCCTTTAGTTCTAATTTTATAAACAGAGAAAGTCATTCTAACATGTGGTTTCTTGTATATAATGCTCAGTGCCTCCCTGAGATGTCTTGATTTGATAAACAAATGGTTTAAAACAGGCAGAACACACATTTTTTCCTTAATGTTCCTATAAGTACTCCATTCCCTTCCCCTTTGTTTCTCTAAATCCTTCCACACATATATGCGTATATTCATACACGGTTTAGTTTAAAGTGATAATTTCATATCAGACATAATTTCATCATACCCCAAACAAAATGAAAAACATTCTTCTTTAGTTTTGCACTGAAGAATGCACTATAAGGCTAATATTCGTAACAAGTAGTGGTAGACTATGATAACACAACACTGTGCCAACTTGATAATTAGGTACTATTAAGTAATCTCAAACAGTTTTTTTGCTAGTTTTTGTGGTTTTTAGCACAAATATTAATCTAAAACCAAACAAAAATACATGTTTTGAGCTGGTTGACAAATGTTGCCATTACTTGCTAACTGTAATAGTATCATAGTTCTAGTGTAAAGCTAAAGAAGTAAACATCCAGCACCAAATAAATCTTCACTGACTAGCTATGTTTGAGGTAAGCAAGAATCCATTGTAAATTTGAATTTTATGGTAAAACTCTTGCTTTGATGTTCACTTAAATGTCCAGACTTGCCTCATTATGAATCACACTTTCTGTAAGCATTCTTTTTGCAAAATGAAAAAATAAATAATCTGTTTTGGTACATAATGCATTATTCCCCTCCTATCTGTGCAAATTCTTTGAATGCCCCAAGAAGGATAGTTTTTGGAGTGGGAATCTGGCTGGTTCAATGGTCAAAGACCTGGCAACTGTTTCACCCCATGGGCACCAGGCCTGTATTGTAAGTACCATTTTATGACAAGAGGACTTCAAGGGGTCAAATTCAGAGAATGTGTTTGTGTATAACTGTGAGTCATTTATCTCCTCCTGGAAATGTGTAGCAGTTACGGTTAATGCCCGTTTTTGTGGACAAATCCCAGTCTGTTAGAAATGTGTTTTTAAGACAGTTTGTCAGATGGAGCTGTCATTGTGTGTGTTGTGGTTGGCTTGGCGAGTGGGCAGGCAGTTCTGCTCATTCAAGAGCGAAGTGTGTTCATCTGGAGGGGTGTCTGTAAGGGGTAGTGTGAGAGTGTTCTCTGAAGGAGACAGAGGCACTACAGGTGTGTCGTTGTCCACAGGTGTGTCCTGGTCCTCATGTGTGTGTCCACTGTCTGGGGACTGGGGTGAGCTGTCCAACTTAGATGCCACGAGGCCATTCTGATACTGCGATCGAGTGATCTGAGAGAGAGAGAGAGAGAGAGAAGAAGAAGAGAGGGAAGGAGAGGGGGAGAGAAAGGGAGAAAGACACAGAAAGAGGAAGAGAGAGAGGATGGTGTGGGGAGGTAGGGAGTAAGTGGAGAAAGTGTGACAGTGGGAGTAGAAGGAAGGGAAGTAGAGGGGGAGAGGATGGGAGAGAGACAAGAAGTGAAAGCAGGGAGGGATAGAGGTAGGGAGGTAAGGAGGAAGAGGGGGAGAGAGAGAGGGAGAGGGAAAGGGAAACAGGGATGAAGTGTTGTTTGTGTTATTGAAAACAACAGAGATGAATACGTAGTTCTATTGTGTTCCTAATTAAAATAGTTGTGGCACTGAGATTCATTGCCTTTATGCAGCATAGATCACAAAGCCACATCCTATTTGTTCAATACAGTTTCACTTGTTTAGCACTCACAGAACAGCTCATCGACCAAGATGACTGTGGCAAGAAAAACTCTGGATCTGGAGATGTCTGCATGCAACTATTTTTGGGTTACTGTGCATTTGTGAAAGAGGCTAAAAAGAAAACATCTCTCAGAACATGAGAAATACCATGAGAGGAAACAAATCCACCTTGTTCAGGTTGAATTTTAGATTACCAAGGATAATCTAAAGGATACCAAGGAGTTTGAAAGGGTAAAATCACTTTGGTATGGTGATGCCAAAAACAATTAAAAATGGAAGGCAATATAATAGAGACATCATTGGTTCAATCCCTGGTGACTCCTTAGCCTTCTGAGATCATGAGTCCAGAAGAGTACAAATGGTCTGCCATCTCCCCTCATCATTCAACACAGTTCTAGCTAATTTGGACATCCGTTATTTGATATTGCCAGTGTTCTCCTACAAACATATTGTGCAGAACACTGGTTTTGTGATTTTGTCTCAGAGGACACATGTGACTTTTCCCTCCTAACTCTGCTTGACATATTTCACTGGGGAGATGTAGTTAAAGAATGTAATTAGCAATGAGTAAATTGGGTGGAAAATTACCGTCAGAACCTCAATGAATGTTCATTCTCACCTTAACAATCTGCAGGTCTGTAAGAGCTCGTACATTGAAATCGGGGATGTACTGTGGAGAAGGTGCATTGTTGAGCTGTGTGTTACTGCCACTGATGGACTGTGACTCAGTGCGATCAGTGTAATTTAGAGACACAGATCGGTTCAAACCGCTGAGATGAGATGGAGAGCGGAACTCTGAAACACACACAGAGACCAATAAAAGCAGGAAGGTGCATACACCTAGACTTTTTTAATACAGGTCTTTAAAAACTCTGCATTCACACATGCACACACATCAAAAAGTACATACACAATTGACAGATGAACTTAAAGAACCGTAAAAAAAAATATATATATATATATATATATGTGTGTGTGTGTGTGTGTGTGTGTGTGTATTTCTTTAATAATTGTATTTCTTTACATTTAATTGTTACATTTATATATACACACACACACACACACACATATATATATATATATATATTATTTGATTTGATTTTTTTAATTCAGTAAATTCAATAAAATGCAAATATATTATTTTGCCATGCCAAAATCATCAGAATAAATGGTTTGAAATATATACATTGGCAATAATTGTGAAGCTAATAATTTGGCTGATATAGAAATGATTTTTATATACTCTCAGAAAAAAAAAAAGATACTAAAGGTACAAAAAGGTATAAAACTGGTTTTAAATCCAGTTGTGTTCCCTAAAGGTATATTACATTCTATCCTTCAGAAGGAGGGTTGAATATTTATAAGACTGCATTAAAGAACTGTGTAAAATAAAAAACATAATGTAAATATTTGAAATGAAATGGGGCATATGAAATCAACACAATTTCTATAAATTAAAAATCTATAAAAATGATAGAATATGGTACAATTATGTTACATATACAATGTGTCCTGGCAGATCAAGTGTATTTTGGGTAAGTACAGAGAGAATAAAATTATGTATAAAAGGGGAGAATTGAATAGACTGCCATTTAGATAGATAGATAGATAGATAGATAAATAAATAAATAAATAAATAAATAAGCTCGCTCGCTCTTTGGTGCAAATGCAGAAAAGTATTGATGGCAGACCATCACTGTCAACACAGCTTCACGCAGGAAAATCAGGAGCCTGCATTGTACTTACAGTATAGGTGTCTAGACATAACAAGGGAAAACTGTGTCTCTAAAAGGAGATTATTAAAATGTGAAATTATTGATTGAAGATAAAATCTCAAAGTTTTTACAGTTCATGACATGGGAACCAGGGGCTCCAATATCTACAGTGCAAGCACACATTTTCCTAATTATTATTATTTAATGCTAAACTTTTGTTGAATCATTCTATAAATTACATTGGGTAAAATAGTAAAAATTGTCTGTTTTTTTTTTTTTTTTTTTAGTATCGAGTGTTTCTTTGTTTCCTTAACAAAAATAACATGTATTTTTCCACTGTAGACAGCCCTGATGTTACATTATGCACAATTTACCTAAAGTTTAGAAGTATTCATTTGACTAGTATTGTGGTCAAACATTGCTCTTTGAGACTCCTGGTCTGATTATGTAAAAAATTTTAATGAACTCTGAAACATAATTCAACATATTCATAGTTAAATGGCTTCAGACTTTTAGAGGCATTAACACTACAATCTTAATTCCAGCATAGTGAATAATTCTGATTAGATTTCAACATAAAACCACTCAGAATAACCACTCGTGCAGCATTTTTAAATTTAGGCAGAATTCCACTTTAAGCAATGAGGTACCTGGATAGTAAAAATTCAACAGTGATCAGTAAATGTATCAGCTGGCTCCCTCTCCTGGCAGAGTCCTGACAAACGTGTAACAATGTAGACACGACTTTATCAAATCACAGGGCTCAGCCTCAAGCAGTGCCGGCTCTATAGGGGGCAAGGGTGACCATTGTCCACCCAAATTCAAAGCCAGCTCAACCAACCAAACATCGTCTTTTTCCTTTGCTTATTTCTGATTGGTTCTTTGAGTAGAAGTAAACTGATAACAGATAAATTGCTTATAGTAATGTGAAGGTAAAATATTAGGAGATTTTAGAAGATTTTAGGCTACTTCACCACGCCCCCTTCTCACTCAAGAGAACCAAACGAAGTAGGGGAGGGCGGGACTAGTTTGTGAACAAAACGCTTCTCGAAATTCTATGTAAACTCTAGAAAAACAAACTCCCGGACATTTGTGAAATTCCGCCCGGACATATTTTTAAGTCTAAAACAAGAGGACATGTCCGGGTAAAAGAGGACGTCTGGTCACCATAATATATATTGCCAGAATATTCGGTTCAGTGCTTACCTTGTTGCCAGCTGTATCTGCCCGGATTAGCATTGTGGCCAAGAGCGCTAATATACAAATATCATGCTTCAATACTTTCATGTAGTGGTTCATTGTTTGTTTCAAGCCGAATGTGCTTAAAGTACAGCATTACTAAACATAGTGCTGCATCATGCATGTTATTTTAGAGAGAGAGTGTTTGCAGTTGTTTATGCATATTGTTTTTCTTGCTTTTTTCTGATCCAACCATCCAGAAATCAACCTTTTCTGGATGCATTTATTGGAAATGGTACAGCATAATCGCACTGCTGGGATGTAATCAACCTATAAATGTGTCCTTTGAAGTATGCAGTCCCTGAATTGGACTGGCATCCCTGCTCAAATCAAACCCCATCCAAAGCAGTCTAGAACCGGGCCTAGTCTCAAGGAACATATCCACTGTCTATTTAAATGATCAATTTTGCATAGTAAATATGGGAAACATATCAAATAAATATACTTGTCATTTCCACAAGACATGATATGGACCACAATATTTTGACACAGAAACAATGCACTTATAATGCTACATTAAAACTCAACAGTGCACAGTTCAACAGTTTTTTAACTACTGACTAGATCTATTATATATTTAGAAAAGTATATTCATGACAACAAAAATATATTGCAATGGTACAGCACTGTAATCTTGCCCACTTCTAAATCCATCTAACCCAAACCATGAAAAGGCAAACTACAGATTTAACAGAAAAAAAAAATTAGCACAGAGTTTTCCACTGTGAAGGTTTGAATTCATATTTTAAAGAATTCATCCTGTACATTTACAGTGGGCTATAAGCACCACTTATAGAGACCAAGGGACTATTAAAAAGAGAAATTGTACTGACAGTCACAATGAACTAACCACTATACCGACTAACACAACAATATAAAGAAGACTAGATTGTATTAGGATTGTCACAATATTTCCAATATATGGGAATAAATTATTTAATCACTCTTTAGATATAAACAATAGATCTGTAGAGTAACTGAAAATAAGTCATTTTTCTCATACTGACAAAACAGCAACAACATTTGTTTATTCATTTACTTTTTCAGTTTTCTTTTTCAACAGGTTCATCTTGATCAGGGTTGTGGTATGTCCAGAGTCAGCCCTGGATCATTGATTGCACCCTGGATAAGGCAGCAGTCCATCACAATGTACTGCTCTCACCCAGTCACTCACACACTCACACCTGTGGGCAATTTCACATAGACAATCCACTTATGAATGTGTTTAAGAATTGTGGGACGAAATGAAAGCACCCACACGGACACAGGAAGAACACCAAAAACATCCTCACACACAGGTGAGGATCAGACCCCATGACCCTGGAGCTGTGTGACAGTATCTCTACCTACAGCACCACCGTACTGCCCAACAATCATTCAAATGTGACCTTTAAGTTTTTATAGAAACCTCAATCCACAAGAGGTCATCATGAGCAATGAGCAATTTTATGCTCCAAAGAGCAGGTCTTTCACATGTGGACTAACATGTTAAAATAGGTTTAGATTATGTTTTAAAACCTATACTACAGTATTCTGGAATTTATGAAAGTAAATAATACAAAAATTATTAAATTATATTAAATATTACTTTATTGATTATTAGATTACTTAGATATTCAACAATGACAGTTTTAATCAATATATGCATTTTTAAAATTGTGGTCACACTAACTCCTCACCCTTTATTCAGATTTCTGACAGTTATAGCACCACTTTCTTTTTTCTTTTTGGTTAATTTTAAGAAATTTTTTGATGCGGTGTCACTTTGAGCCTGAGGTTAGAGAAGCCAAACATGCCGATGGTTACCTGAGAAACGGGAGAAGAGGGAACGCCTCTTTAGAGAGAAAGGACGAGGACGACAGACTTTCACTGGGGTGGGGTGAAAGAAATGAACAGCCATAAGACAGGGTGGATGTTTGAGAGAAAGAGAGAGAGTGAAAGAAAGGTTACAGTAAAAATATTTTTTTGTGTGTGTAGAGAAGGAGAGGGGAGAGAGAGCAGACAGGAAATAATAGAAGAACAAAATTTCTTGAAATGGATACAAATAAGGACTGGAGTGACCAAGAAATATAATGAAAGAAACAGAGAACATTTACATGAAAGGGACACAATGAGTGAAAGATTATAAGGAAACTGTAATTTTCCCAGATTTGACCCTCTTGTTTTTCAGCATTTTAATATGTTAGTCTAATATTTCTCCACTTTTAAATATGTTTACGTTTAATCGAAATGTGAGAATACATCAAACAGGTATAAAACACCTTAACAGAACAGACTATCTCTCCTCTACAGCGATGACTGTGCTGTAATACTAAGGATCACCACAAGATGTCAGTGGAGCAACATGATAATTACATACTCAAACTTCCAGTGCTATAGCTCTTCCCATGGTCTGAATCTGGGTGGCCTTTGAATGGATTACACACGGATTTATTCCATAAAATTACTGTTGTAGGTTGAGCTTGGCAATATTTACTTATGCTTTATTGCCTACATAAAAATCCTTCTGATGTTCTGAGTCTGAAAACGGACAGTTGAGGGGATAACCACTGACGCATACTTACTAAAATCACATAGGTGGTAGTGATACACCACAATAATCTTACCTACTTCAAATTATGTTTTATGTAAACTCTTAGCTTTCCTTTTCTGTCTCCTTGTATTACTGATTAATGTTTTTCCAGTAATTACCAAGAATGTTTGCAAAGAAATTTACTTAAAAAATCTATTGATGGATTTGTACATTAATGCACATTTCTAAATCATATTTGTAAAGAAATAAACCAACATTTTGTTCTGTATTATTTGGGTTGCCTTTATCAACTGATCACATTTCAGATTTCTGAAGTTTTTTAATTTATGACGGTGCAAGAATGCACTGAAAAGAGAAGAATGCGGAGAGATGCTGAAGTTACAAAAAAAATTCCAGTGCAGTTCAAGAAGTTTTTTGTGTTTGAGATGCTACTTTTCAGTATCTATTTAAGCTGTGTTTACTCATATTTACCTTAACATAAAACATTGCTTCACCCCATTCAAATATTTTTGGTTAAGTTTGGATGAACCATATTGACTGATATTATTATAAACTAATTAGACTTAAGTTTAAAAAAGTGGGAATGTTATACATGAAGAAAGAGAGGGAATCGTTGGGTTAGTCTGTGTATGTTTCTTACCTAGTGTTGGGGCACTTAGTGCCATTACACCATAGTAGGAGAAGGGTCCCGTTTCAAATTTCATATTTTCATTTCCAGCCTCCACTTCCACACGACCCTGTGGACCACCCACACACAAAACACCATGAATCACAAACTACTGAAGTAACTCTTGCAACACTATACAACTCTGCATTAATCACTCTATTCTCTATATTACCAAAAGTATTCACTCATCTGCTTTTGCATGCATATGAACTTGAGTGACAGCCCATTCTTAATCCAAAGGGTTTAATATGATGTTGGCCCAGCATTTGCAGCTGTAGCTCAACTCATCTAGGAAGGCTTTCCACAAAGTCTAGGCTTGTGTTGATGGGAATTTGTCACTATTCTTCCAGAAGCGCATACATGAGGTCAGACACTGGGATGAGAAGGCTTGGCTCAGTCTCAGCTCTAATGTCACTTTTCCACCACATGGATATGGCTCGGCACGCTTAAAGCCTGTCGCTTTTCCACTGGCAGGGCTCCACCACAAAATGGAGCCGGTGATGTCGAAAACCACAACAATGGCGGCGCAAAACCACAAAAGTTAGGCACTATTTACTCATCGCGTAATTGCGTGTTATTTTAGTTTTTTGGACTAAACACCGCTCCTTGCCTCAGTTCTCAAAGATCAAATTTTACTTTTAGTTGCACTTTTGGCCATCGACCCAAGGAGCAGATAAACCTCTTACAAACACCTCGAGGTAAACGGTTGGAACCCGAGTGAGCCAGAGTGAGCTGGGACTGAAAACTTACCCGGAACTAAGGGGCTGAGCCCAACTCCTGAAAAGCAACCCCACACCAAACTTTACACCAGGCAAAATGAAGTCAAACAAGTACCATTCTGCTGAAAACCGCCAAACCCAGACTTGTCCATGAGATTGCCAGAAGGAGAAGCATGATTAGTCTGTCCAGAGAACTCCACTGCTCTAGAGTCCAATGGTGACATGCTTACACCACTGCATCTGACGCTTTGCATCACACTTGGTGATGTAAGGCTTGGATGCAGCTGCTCATCCATGGAAGCCCATTCCATGAGGCTGTCTACACACTTCTCTTGAGCTAATCTGAAGGCCACATAACATTTGGAGGTCTATAGGGATCAGAGCCAGTCCAGACATTCCTAGGGTCCTAAGCAAATTTTTATAAGGGGCCCTCCTACCTGAACTCTAAGCCAAAATGTGACCATTTTTTTGTGACTCTCCACTCGTATTTTCTTGTAGCTGTATATACTCTAGCGTGCATCATTGTGTCACCTTAAATGTTGCAGTAGTTTTGACCAAACACCTGCAACTGCTTCACTGTTTAAGCTGAAAAGGTAAAATATGCCAGTGTTATTGTGATTGTGTGAATAACGTGGCAGCATTTAAGGTGGAACTGAAACTTTGCACTTGATAGTAACTGTGTCATGTTTTAAGGTGGAATGGAATAGTAAGAAAGTTTCAGAGTGTACTGTGTGTTTGGAGAAGTTCAAATGAGTACTAGACCATATAAAAACACCAGTATATGTTTACTTTTCTGCTTCATAGTTTGGTTCATGACACTGTGAGGCTTTTAAGGTTGTGGAGAGCAGCTGCGCAGTGCATGCCTCCTCTAAATATATTCCTGCGACTATGTTATTAGACTATTATTTTTTAACAATGCAACCTTGCGAAGAACAGTCACAGGTTTACCTCATTGCTGTTACCGCAGCTCAGTGTCGTGGAGTCATTTTCCCTTTTTTTTTTTTCATATCCTGAAGGGTAGTTTCGCTTCATCTTCTGATGATACACTAAGTCTCCCTAACTTGATGCAAGGGGGCCTTTATTAATTTGTGGGGCCCTACGCAGCATGTTTAGTGAGGGTAGTCCAGCTCTGGCAGGGGTTGACTTTGCAGACAGTTGGCGTATTCTGCAAACTATGTGCCTCAGCATTTGCTGACCTGCTCTGTCATTTTACATGGCCTACCACTAACTTGCTGTCATTCCACTGACTGTGGAATATTTAGTAGCAAGGAGACGTTCAATCATGGTACCATGCTGGAATTCACTGAGCTCCTGATAGCGATCTATTCTTTTACAAATGTTTGTAGAAGCAGCCTGCATGCCTAGGTGCTTGGTTTTATAAATCTGTGGCCATGGAAGTGAATGGAACACCTAAATTCAGTTATTTGGATGGGTGAGTGAATACTTTGGCCATATAGTGTACAATTCAGTGCATTAATATAATAAAATTACAAATTAAAATTAAAATAAATATAAAATAAAATAATCAAAGTTAAATCAAAGTACTTTTAAAATATGCAAATGCTAAATAATAATAATAATAAAAGGCCAATTAAAAAAAGCTCATAACACTGTCCTCAGACCAGCGATGCCAAGTGAACAACAGCTATCAGTTGTGTGGAAGATTAGATGGCCAGATGAAGCAGTAGTCGGAAGAGAGACTGATGGGTAAATGGACAAAGAGGCCTGTGATTGATTCAGTAGGGTTAAGTGTGTATGTTTGATTCAGTGAGAAGCGCTTGTGAGAACTGAAGTCAGGAATGTGAGAACTGCAGCATCAACATAGCACAGTTAATCCTCACTGAGACAACACAGTTCTCTGACATGCACACACACACAACCACACATACATACACACAATAACCACACAAAAACACACACAACTGCATAACTGATCTTGTAACACATGCATTCTTGGTTTCTCCAAAACTTTCAATTTCACATTAAACCCCATTAAATGATTTTTTTACATTGTTTGAATAACTGAAATATGGAAGAAACTGAAAATTGTGAAACATGGGTGGAATTTCTCTTTAAGATCTAAGCTAATTTTTAGACATCACAAGGCATGGCACTGCTCAGTACAAATACAAAACATAATAACTTGCATATTAATGACCCCTACATTTCTCACTCAGCAAATGGTTAACATTTTAGCTTAAAGTGCAAGTATGGAAGCAAATCTGTCTCATCAGACTTTGAAATATTACGACATTTGAATTTGTAGCACTGATTTTTGTTTTTGCACTGAAATAATGCATCTGAATTTTTTTTGCACGGAAAAAAAATGCATCTGAATTCTTTTTTGCACAGAAAAATATGCATCTGAATTCTTTTTTGCACTGAAAAAAAGTGCATCTGAATTCTTTTTTGCCCGGAAAAAAATGCATCTGAATTCTTTTTTGCCCGGAAAAAAAATGCATCGGAATTTTTTTTTGCACTGAAATAATGCATCTGAATTCTTTTTTGCACTGAAATAATGCATCCGAATTCTTTTTTGCACTGAAATAATGCATCCGAATTCTTTTTTGCACTGAAATTATGCATCTGATTTTTTTTGCACTGAAATAATGCATCCGAATTCTTTTTTGCACTGAAATAATGCATCCGAATTCTTTTTTGCACTGAAATAATGCATCCGAATTTTTTTTTTTCACTGAAATAATGCATTCGAATTTTTTTTTTCACTGAAATAATGCATCTGAATTCTTTTTTGCACTGAAATTATGTATCTGATTTTTTTTTGCACTGAAATTATGCATCTGAATTTTTTTTTGCACTGAAATAATGCAATCCGAATTTTTTTTTTCACTGAAATAATGCATCCGAATTTTTTTTTCCACTGAAATAATGCATCCGAATTTTTTTTTTCACTGAAATAATGCATCCGAATTTTTTTTTGCACTGAAATAATGCATCTGAATTTTTTTGCACTGAAATTATGCATCTTAATTTTTTTTTGCACTGAAATAATGCATCTGAATTATTTTTTGCACTGAAATAATGCATCTGAATTTTGCTGCCTATGATTTTAAGTCTTCAGATTTACACCTCTGAATATTTTGCTTTGAAATTATGCATCTGAATATAACTGGTCTTGAATAGAACTCATGGATTTTCAACAACACGTTTTCACTGTTATTATTCAAGGTTAATAAATTCAGCAACAAAAATGCTACTAGTGCAGCATTTAAGGTGAACGAGAAAATCCTAATGAATCGATTGCTCATTCTTGGTGTAATCTGATAGAGTGTGTAATTTTTTGTAACTCGTATTTTGGTATCTGAATTTCGTCTACCGAATTTGAGCAACTTTGAAATATATTGTTTGATTTTTTTTAGCTTGAATTTTTTTTATCTGAATTTATTAACATTGACTAATAACAGTAAAAATGTGTTCTTAAAAATTCACGAGTTCTATTCAAGAGCAATTATATTCAGATGCATAATTTCGAAGCAACATATACAGAGGTGTAAATCTGAAGACTTAAATTCAAAAGGCAGCACATTTCAGATGCATAATTTCAGTGCAAAATATTCAGTGCTACAAATTCAAAGGTGGTAATATTTCAAAGTCTGGTGAGACAGATTTGCCATAGAAAGACAAAGCAGTCACACACAGATGACCCTGGCCTGAGTACTGGACACTGAAAAATGAACAGACTCACTCATTCACACTCAAGGCTCAAACTCAATCACTCAAAAAAAAAAAAAAAAAAAAAAAAAAAAAAAAAAAAAAAAAAAAAAAAAAAAAAAAACTGAGATTGAGATTGTATGTGTCTAAATGTGTGAATATTTTTTCTTACCCTCATAAACAGGCTACTAACATCTTTTCTTATAGATGTTCTTCTCTCTCTCTCTCTCTCTCTCTCTCTCTCTCTCTCTCTCTCTCTCTCTCTCTCTCTCTCTCTCTCTCTCTCTCTCTCTCTCTCTCTCTCTCTCTCTCTCTCTCTCTCTCTCTCTCTCTCTCTCTCTCTCTCTCTCTCTCTCTCCTCTCTCTCTCTCTCTCTCTCTCCTCTCTCTCTCTCTCTCTCTCTCTCTCTCTCTCTCAATGCCAGTAAAGGTCAGTTTGAGAGGTTATTTAAGCTCCTGACTTGTACCGCTGTGAACTGCTGCTGCTAAGCTCCTCAGGCCTCCACTTGCCTTCCTCCTGTTCTCTTGCTCTGCTCTGTTTCATCCTCTAGCTGTCTCCTCTCTCTTCCTTGCTCTCTCTCTTTCACGAGGTAAATCACCTATCCATTGCAATTGGCTCTGAAAAATGTGTTCTTTTGTTGCAAATGTACTAGTTGGATGAGCTTCAGAAACACTGACAAAAATACACTGACCCTATTAAATCCAATCAGAAACTGTGGCTCTTAGTTAACATCCAGTTCTCAATAAAATACTATGCTACAGAGCTGCACTAGTAAACCTGAAGACAAATTATGAAAAGGCAAATCTGCCACGGGCGGCACGGTGGCGCAGCAGGTAGTGTCGCAGTCACACAGCTCCAGGGACCTGGAGGTTGTGGGTTCGATTCCCGCTCCGGGTGACTGTCTGTGAGGAGTTGGTGTGTTCTCCCCGTGTCTGCGTGGGTTTCCTCCGGGTGCTCCGGTTTCCTCCCACAGTCCAAAAACACACGTTGCAGGTGGATTGGCGACTCAAAAGTGTCCGTAGGTGTGAGTGTGTGAGTGAATGTGTGTGTGTCTGTGTTGCCCTGTGAAGGACTGGCGTCCCCTCCAGGGTGTATTCCCGCCTTGCGCCCGATGATTCCAGGTAGGCTCTGGACCCCCCGCGACCCTAAAATTGGATAAGCGGTTACAGATAATGGATGGATGGAAATCTGCCAACCACACATTAGTAAAAAAAACCAAATTCTTAAAACAAAATCTTTGCACTGTAACATGCACATGCAAATTAATTTTTGGTGTTGCAGATTTAGGGTCTTGGAAGTGATTTCCAGATCCTAAATTGTATGCTTAGGTTTGTAGAAACAAGAATAAGACAAGGACATAGTCTAAGACAAGACCAACACCAGGACACATTCAGTCCAAGTCAAGACAGGGACTGTCTTTCAGGTACTTAAATGTTTTTCAAAAGATACAAATAGAAGAAAATATTGAAATACAGTAAATGAAAAAATACATATTCTTATGTGTTTATGTATGTGTGTACATGTACATAAATACATACATACACAAGAGTGTAATTTGTAAACTTTGTATCCCAATCTTGGCATTGACTCTTGTTCACTACCATTTCTAACTACAGCAAACAGGGTTTTTCCAAATCTTTATCAAACCTTCTATGAAAAAAATGTATCACTGAGGCAATAAATAAATAAATATTTTAAATACAGAAACTGTGCATGTACAATAAGTGAGTACATTTATCATGACTACATCATAAAATGTTATGTCTCTTTTCATTATTTTACAAGTTCAGAATGTTTTCTGCCCTCTCCTGTGGAGATATTCTGTTTTCCAGTGATAATTTGCAGGCAGGTCTTTCACAAAACACTACTTCCATTACGAAATCCCCCTGTTGTGCATTTCATTTCTCCTTTCACCCATTCATTTTGCTCATTTCTCCCCCCACTCACACATTTCTGTTATTCATTTTCTTCTCCTCCTACGCACTCCTTTTCTACTCTCTCACAGCAGCACATAAACATATACCTGAAAATGAATAACACTGGAAATAAACAGTTAGCCAGTTAAGTGTTTCAGGAAAGAGGTAATTACAGACAGTTCAGTCCATGTGAGTGCTGTATTCCAGCAGGCTCTCATTCAGGGTATCAGCACATCAGCCAGAGGAAGTATTAAACTCGGTGTGGCCCAAAATAAACAGCAGCTTGGATCAATTTTCTCCTGCTGCTATTTTCGTTTGACTACAAAATGCACTTCAGCTTTTAAAGAGGGGCTTCATAGACATTGGACAGCAGTCTGCTCACAACGAAGTCTGAAAGAAAAACCGAGGGGAGATAAAAAATAATGCTCCTGAGGGTTATTTTTCACAAGCTTTTAGTGCTACTTTGATGTTTTCTGAAGAGATACTAATGCAGGATGTCATGTTTCAGCTACAAAGCTTCATCACTAGGGCTCTCACTATTGATAATATTAGAGCTGGCATAATCCAGCAACCATAGTACTGAATAAAAATGTCAAAGAATGTCATTGTACTTTACTTCACAACAACAAATGCTTCATTCCAAAATGCTTGACAAATTAAGAAATATTCAGATAACCTTCACATTCAAAGCACTATGTGGCAACAATGCACATTAATGTAAGTATTAGACCCACTGGATAAATTACAATTATGTAAATTATCACACATCCTCTACAAAGAACACGTTTTAGGTAAATAATTACTACATTTATCCTGAACTTAATAAGGAGGGGGGTGTAAACTGAACACATTACATATTTTTCCTAATATGTTAAATAGAAAAAATGTATTTGTTTAATAAAAACAACAGCAGAGAGAAATTAGGCAAGACTAGTTTTGCCGGACCACCAGTCACCATATAGCCATTGTCAAAGAGGTGCTTCTGGCATTTCAAAAAAAGCAAATGGTTACAAATTTAGTGTCCCAAACTGGAATGTGAAATATAACTGAACTAACAGTTCGTACTCACGCATGCATGTTCCCACATTAGGAGTCAGTCAGTCATTAAGCAAAAATGCCCGGTAGGCAGTCCAGCAAAAAGTTTGCAGACACCTGCTCACTCATTCATTCATTGTCTGTAACTGCTTATCCAAGAGTGTTTAAATTTCTGTATAAAACTGTACATAAAATACATTCTATGGGCTTTTCTTCTTACTAAAATATAGACTTATGCCCAATAATCACTCCACATTAATCTTTCATGAAGGTCACTTTCTCTGCTCTTAGCAGCGAGTGAGCAAGCTAATTGCCTTTTTTTTCCCTGAGGGGGATTTAAGAAAGTCATGCAGGAATAAATAACAGGAATACTGCACATGCTAATAACTCTATGGAGCCATAATCAAAATGGCCTTTATGAGCTTTTAGATATCAGCATTTATGAGCTTTACCCAACATAGCCATTGCCTATGTTGTTTACGCTGTTTGTAAACTACACATCTGCATTACTGCACTCTACAGAGATATCAACAGTGAAGTGGATAAGAGGCTGAGAGATATTGAGGAAAAATGCATTGTGGGTTTTTAATTTTTTCCCAAGAATATCGCTGTGATTATTTTCTATAATTTAATGTCCAGGCTTTTGTATTTTTTATACGTGCTTGTGATGTGGTACTCATATCTCATGTCATATGCATGTGCAACTTTGTGTTACAGTCGAACCCATTGACTGACTGATAAGAACAGAACTCTATCCAAAATGGCTCCCTGTTCATCATTTATTCATTCATTATCTGTAACCGCTTATACAGTTTAGGGTCGCAGTGGGTCCAGAGCCTACCTGGAATCATTGGGCACAAGGAGGGAATACACCCTGGAGGGGGCACCAGTCCTTCACAGGGCAACACACACTCGCACATTCACTCACACACTCATACCTACCGACACTTTTGAGTCACCAATCCACCTACCAGCGTGGCACCCGGAGGAAATCCACGCGGACATGGAGAGAACACCCCAAACTCCTTACAGACAGCCACCCAGACCAAAATTGAACTCACAACCTCCAGGTCGCTGGAGCTGTGTGACTGCGACACTACCTGCTGCACCACTGTGCCGCCCATCCCTATTCATTATTCCCTGTATTATTCACTATATAGTACACTATTATAGGGAACTGAATTCAGGAAGGTAGCAAACGATTTTAGACACTTACATCATGCAGGTTTTTACCAAACAATGGTAAGGATTATGGGTAATCTGCTATGTGCTATAGTTCATGGGCCTAACAAACTTTATTAACACAGTGCCAGTGCCATAGACCACAACCTTATAGACTAGTGCACACTCACTGTAACACCAAATGTCTTCAGTCACACTGTACTTTATTTATATACTTTATATACTAAATATTCTTTGTTATTTTCTCCTTTGTCATTCAGAGGAGAACGGCTTCTATATTTTAGTCTGTGTGCCTCTGAAGGTTTCCTCCATTTTTGTTCTTGAGTATTACAGTATAATACATCAATATTAGTGGCTGATATGGTATACACATGAAAAAAATTGGGTTCAAATCCCTGTTCAGACAGGAAAATCCCATTAATCAAGTAAGTGCTTAAATAAAAGAAAATTTTTAGCAGTCTGAAAATTGCACTCCTGATAATTGTGATAGAACACTGATTACACTTTCAGCAGTGATGTATAGGAATGATTAAGTCCTCTGAGGGTGTTGCCTTGCTTGACAATGACTTGACACTGAGAGTAAATGATAAACATGAAGACATGGCTCTGAAAGATTTATTGTCCATTACACATAATGATGGACGCACACACATGCAAATCATGTACATGTGTGAATCTCTGTCCCTCAGCTTAGGTCAGACTTGTTTACACTTTAACCAGAGCTGTGGTGATGGGACTTCAGAGTTTTTGCAACCTTGTTATTAGCCTGTTGTTGTGGGGTGTCCTGAATGTTTACATGTAAACAGCCCTCCACCTCCCCCACAGTCTAAATGGAACACTCCATATGTGAGGTCTATAATTTGGCCCCTAGCAAAGAGCAAACCACTAAAACCACTTGGGGGGGGGATGCGGCTCTGTGGCTAATGAGTATTTTTAGGCCAGTATTGACATAACAATATATGTCTGTGTGTATCTGTAACTTCAAAGAAAAATACACTTAGCCTTCAATTAGGTACAACAGTTCATTTTGTAAAATGACACACTAACACTGTAACACTGTAATGAATTAAAGCTTTTGTAAGGCAACAAAACACCTACACAGTTCCCTGAACACAAAAAAAAACCAACACTTTAAAATAAATATTCACAACAGCTTTTTTTTTCACTGAGAGAGAGAGAGAGAGAGAGAGAGAGAGAGAGATCACCCGTTTTAAATATACCATCACAGTTAGGACATGTTCCAGAAGAAAAAAAATTAATTACTATATTTCCATTCATTCATTATCTGTAACCGCTTATTCAGTTCAGGGTCGCGGTGGGTCCAGAGCCTACCTGGAATCATTGGGCGCAAGGCAGGAATACACCCATACACCCTGGAGGGGGCGCCAGTCCTTCACAGGGCAACACAGACACTTGGTCAATTTTGAGTCGCCAATCCACCTACCAACGTGTGTTTTTGGACTGTGGGAGGAAACCGGAGCACCCGGAGAAACCCACGCGGACACAGGGAGAACACACCAAACTCCTCACAGAGAGTCCATTTTATTCCTTTCATTAATTTTCTTTATCCAATTCAGGGTTGCGGAGCCTACCTGGAATCACTGAGTGCAAGGCAGGAACACACCCTGGAGGGGGCATCTATTCCAAAACCACACTATTAGTTTGGTTTGTTGTGAGACAATTTTCAAATGTAGCGTGTGTCTACAACTATGCATAATATTTGGACAATCCTTTATTTCGGGCAGCATTTACGGTTTCATTAGTTAAAGAGTATTAGCATATTGTTGGGAGACTGGAACAGAAAAAAAATAAGGAAAATAATTTCAGCAAACCTTTGGAGTGAGGGTTTGGGGGCATCAACCCATTTTTGACTAAGCGACAGAGCCACATGGGGGTATAAATAAAGCAGTAGCTGTATCCACTAGAACACAGCACATGCATGGAAAGATAATATGTGATTTATTTATTAGGCTCCAGAGTCAGCTCAGCAAGACCACAACTGTTCTGTACCTACTGTGGGGTATTTAACAGCGGAAATACCACCTGCCTCTATCCTGGCAGTCTGGGACACATGAAGAAAGGGCAAACATTTTAGACAGATCACAAAAACCTGTACCTTATGAAGCTCCTAATGATCTATCTGCCTGCAGAGAACTTAAAAATAGCTTAGAAAATAATTAAATTCACCCATGTGTTAGCTCCTTTAGTTTTACCTGCAGCTATGAGGATAATGTAGCTAAAATGTATTAAAGGTTTATATATACCAACTACAGAACCAGGCAGTTAAAATGCAATCATGGACAGGACCTTTAATTTTATTTTTTACTCTTGCAAAATATTTGCATTAAGGAAACAACATGCTAGTCACAGCAAACTGACACGCTGTGCCATATTGTTTATTAATCAGATATGGGTACCTATGCACCACTTGGACACAGGACACACAAGGCAGCCATGATGCATACGCAAACGTGTAGTTTACAGCAAGTATATCTATCCCCAACAGATTAAGTGGGCTAACTACACAATCCTTATAGGTAAAGTGCAAAATTATTTTTTTTTCAAACTAGAAGTCAAAAAACAACAAAGATTTGAATTTCTGTTGCACTGTCATACCACTCAGGTATGAGATAAATTCATGAACCTTGGGCCAAATTTGATTATGGACAGCAGACCCAAATATGTAACAAAACAATATGATCTTCAGTTCTTCATGTGCTGGAAAATCTGCTGATTAAGAGAATGTTTTTTCCTCTGTGGGCAGAGCCAAAATTTAATGTTAACGCCTCTCTTTGTCACTAGGCTGAGATTTCTTAGCCTAAATGTCTCTTAAATCGTTTTTGGCACTGTATATGTCATTTATATTAGTTCTTTAATGTAATAAAAACTGCAAGATTCTTTTGTGAGACAAATGGGTTCCTTTTTGTCATCACTTTCAATAACTTACTCGCAGTTGCTTGAACGTATGTAAATCTTTTTTTTTTTCTAGAGTGAGGCTCTCTAAAGAAAAACTGCACATGGAACATGAATAAACAGCATTTTTAAACAGTGCTGCTGTAATAACTGAATATATCCTTCACTGGGTGAAGTAAAAACCAGGCTCATATCTGCAGTCTCAATGTGGTTGTTTGCACATTGGAGAAAGAAATATACCAATGGGCAGAATGTCTACAAGAGAAAAATAAATCCTCAGTACTGCCAAAGAAAGCACAGATATTGTGTAGGCCTTTTTCTATTTTGGAAAGGGAAACAAGCAACAATCAACATTTTCACATTCAGTTCCTCTTTCAGGAACTGAAAACCTATGGCATTTCTGTATTCATCTCTATGTTTCTAACACATTCAGAGCTGCTGTACAACCTTGTACCACAAATGCACAAAAGAGGGCACACAAATCCATTCATTCATTATCTGTAACTGCTTATCCAATTCAGGGTCGCGGTGGGTCCAGAGCCTACCTGGAATCATTGGGCGCAAGCAGGAATACACCCTGGAGGGGCGCCAGTCTTCACAGGGCATCACAGACACACACACACACATTCACTCACACCTACAGACACTTTTGAGTCGCCAATCCACCTGCAACGTGTGTTTTTGGACTGTGGGAGGAAACCGGAGCACCCGGAGGAAACCCACGCGGACATGGGGAGAACACACCATGTCAAAAAATTTTGGAATGCAAATGTTCAGCTTGGTTATCACGGTAACAGCAACAGAGACATCATTCATTCATTGTCTGTACCGCTTATCCAATTCAGTTTTCGCAGTGAGTCCAGAGCCTACCCAGAATCACCGGGCGCAAGGCAGGAACTCACCCTGGAGTAGGCGCCACACTTACACGTATGGACACTTTAAAGATGCCAATGTGTAAGCTGGAGTGGAAACCCACGTGGACACAGGAAGAGCACACAAACTCCTCACAGACAGTCACCTGGAGCGGGTCTCGAACCCCCAACTCCAGGTCCCTGGAGCTGTGTGACAGTGACACTACCTGCTGGCCACCGTGCAACCCAACAGAGACATCAGTGATTTTTGTTAAATGAGTTTGCCCAGCTACCAAACAGCAGTAATACATATTTTTCTTGTTTTCGCTGTCTGTTGTTATAGTAACAGGTCAAAACAAAGAACAGATCTAAATGAGACAACAGAAACGGCAAATGCTCAATCAAAAATAATATTAATAATACTAATAATAATATTACTCTGCCCCTCTGCAGAACAGTAGTAGTTCTATATAGATAAAACATAAAAACTAACAGTTTTACTCGCTGCTGCTTTCCTAGTTCTTATTTCCTGCCCTTAAAAAGTGCTTTTCAAGTGTTTTTACCTGCAAGATGAGGATAAAGAAGTCCACAGCTTTGCCCCGTTGTAGAGGAAGTGCTGCTGTGAGCGCTTTTCATTTTCATTGAATTTGATCTCCTGAATTACATCTGGGTGCTTCAAGATCCTCAATAATACCTTCTCAGAGATCTGAGCCTGACTGAACAAACTCACCTCTGTAAGACAGAAGAGGAGAGAGAGTGGAGAAACAGAGGAGAAATATGGACAACATTAATGTAGGCTAAATGCATTAAATAAAATTGAAAAATTCAACATAATAATTATATTAAAATACCCACATAAAAAGTGCATTAATGCTTTGTTTGACCAAGCTTTTTCCATACACTCCACAGTCAGAGTCAAGATGCTGAGCCAGCACTCATGACCTCCTACTGACCACAGAGCCTTTAACTAACACTACCTACTTCCACTTTACTCAGCACCATGACTCCCCTCAACGCTAAATCAAGACTAGGCATTTCTGTTTTATCTAGGTGCTGGAATGAATTCTGTACCTGTGCTAGGAAGCGGTGGGCAGCAGCAGCAGCTGTGGAGAAATCTTGACTTTAGATTCACTCTCGTGTTTGAAGGCAGAGAAATCTCGCTTGTTCTTATTGGGTGCCACTTTCTTTCTGGTGCGATTGTCAGCTGATGCAAATGGAACAAGAAAGTAAATGATTAGACACAAGTTCATCAACATCACTCAATAATAGGTACACAACATGTTCAGGGTTTTAATTCACCATGACATGCTAGCACTTTTAATGATTAAGAGATTACTGAGTAAAGCAGTTGAAATGTAAAATATTTGTGTAACAATATTACCACAAGAAAAGACTAAACTAAACAAGAAAAGACTAAACTAAACTTTAAACTTTCATATTAACTTTGCAGCTTAGACCTCAGCCAAAGCTATGAGAACCATATGGAAAAAAAGATGCACAAACAAATGAGTCAAAGGCCTGTTCCACCAGTCACCAGCCCAACATGACCCATCATTGCTGAGTTTTTTAAGGAAGTATGACTCTGCTGTATATATAATTTTTCGTGATATTTTTTGCATCTGTTCATGGTGACTAAGTAAATGTAGTGTTGCATGTGATTATGCCAGAATAACAGGTTTGAAAACTTCAGATTTCTCTGAGAAACAAACTCACTGTAGAGGTCAGACTCATCCAGGATTTCTGACTTGATGATTTCTTCAATGACATCCTCTAAAGTCACCAATCCCAAAACCTCATAAAATGGATCCCCCTCCCCCTCGTTATTCACCTTCTGAACAATGGCCAGATGAGATTTACCTGTGAAGAAAATCATTACACAGAAGACATAAGTCAATTTAGTTGTCTTCCAGCAGCTGGTTTCTTAAACTGATTAAAACAACTTTTCTGACTCAATGAGGCTTACGGGTACAGGAGAGAGATTGTTCAAACACAAGAATGTTTTTGCTGAGAAGTTTCCTTCACTCATCATACTTCCTGTTTATCACTATTTTAAAGTACTCTAGTAGAATTCAGCATATTACAAGAAATCTGTTCACAATAGAAAAAAAGCAATGAGACACCATCTGGCATAAAGCAGTAATACAGTGCAATATAACACATTGTTCATATAATAAAAAAATAAGGAAATTAAGCAACAGTAATCCATTTCAAATAAACTAAGAGCAATGTATTTAAGTAGCAGGTATTAAAACAGCATGTGCCTTACTGTAAGCATCAATAGTAAAGTCAAATTTCACTATTTATTTTTTTATTAAGTTTTTCATTCAGTGCTACTTTGCATATTAATGATATGACTGTTTATGGACTTTAGCCCTTGTTTGTTATTGTGAGAGCCTGATAAAGTAGAACTCCTCAGAAATGCTGAATACTGCTTAGGGCCTGGATTCAGCTTATCAGGAGAGGGTGAGTCTCACTATAACACACACTCAAACATGCAAATCACACACACACACCCATATACAAACCAGACCTGATGGCAAAATTAATGAAGAAGATTAGTACTGTACATTTACCTAGCCCTATAGTCTCACAACAAAAATATCAAATCAACAAATAATAATAAAAAAAATCATACAGACTATTTTTGGGGAAAAAAGACATAAAAAATATTTACTTATTACTTGTTCATGCACTTATCAAATGTGAATTTTACTGTGTGTCTGATGATAAGAAGACTCCAGCAACACTGCAGTGCCTGATCCTCTTGTGCCAACAGAACACAGGCTAACAACAACACCATATCAGTGTCTCTGCAGTGCTGACAATGATCCTCCACCCAAATCATGATAAAAAGCAAAAAGACTGAAGAAACAAAAAAGGTATTTTTAATGTTATGACGTGATGTGTATCAGAAATTATTTGTGGTAAAGATATACAATGGAAGCACCCAGGAAAGAGGGCACAATGTTCATCCAAGGTGGTCCTGGTGCAGTAAAGGGGACATCTACAATTTTAGGGAAATGCTGTTTCCTCTTGTTCGTTTACATTCAGAAGCTCCACATATTTTAATGTATAACATAACATTAATGTTTAAAGTAACGTATTTTAATGAAAAAAAAATATATACTGTTGTTTTTATGTTGCTGAAGATTAACTTGTCTGCAAGTTTTATTCACTGTAAGTTTGAATTACTACAGAAAATCATTTGTAACTCAGGCTGTTTAATTTTGTAGTAATTTCAGTAATGACATTAGCCATCCCTGAGTTTGGAGACATTTTCATCTTCAGTAATCCAGTAATTACTTTTTTTATTTACTGACACCAGGGTGCATAAACACATTAGACCGGTTTCCAGCACACAAACAGACACGACAGAGAGAGAGAGAGAGAGAGAGAGAGAGAGAGAGAGAGAGAGAAGGAAACAACGATGTGTCTATACTCTTTAAAAGAATGAAGAGAAGACAAACAAAGCATTGTGAAAAGTAGGCAGGATTTGGTTTTTCTTTACTGAATTCTCCCCAGCCAAGTCCTTATGTTTCCAACAAGTGTTACATCATTAACAAGAAGACTGTGATTGACTGCAGCATGTTAAACTACACAGTGACTTAAACAATGATCTATTACACAAAGCATGTTTTAAAAAAGGGTTGTACTATTAGATTTCGCTGCACTTGTAAAACAATTAACCCATGCCTTAACAAGCCTCCTAGCTGCATTCCTGTAGTGAGAACAAGAGAGAAACAGGGAAAGAGCAATACAAAGAGTGCATGAAAGAGAGAGTGAACACCAGAGAAAGCCCTCCAAATAACTACATGCAAATGATATAATATAAAAATCTAATCAATTAAAACCTTTTTACTTAGATACTGAAGCATTTCTGTGAAGATTTGATGTCACTCAACCACAATACCATTAGTGACATCAAGACCACAAATGACACTCCAACTCATCCCAAAAGAGATCTTTGTTCCACTGCTTCACAGTCCTGTGTCACTCAGTACCCCTCACACTGACATTTGGCAATGGGCATGATGAAGTTAGGCTAACTGCCAAATATGTCATGCAACAGGCACTGTACCCATACAAACATCCTTCATGACTGGTCAAAATTATGTATTGTGAAAAAAAACTGCAGTGCATAAATGTAGCTATAGGTATCATGGAGAAAGGACATTTGCTACAACAGTGGCTTAATATAAGATACAGTGCAGATAGGTGAATACGGTGATAAATTACAGATAGTTGATATCATTGTGCAGCACTATGGCAAAGCATTTAAGAGTCTCAGCTGGCTGTGTGGTTCAGAGTTTTAAGACAGGAGACAATGAAGTGCATGCTGAATAACAGAGGATGAGGCAACGTCCTGACAGCATTTCTGGAGAGCTCAGAGTCAGTGTAAATCTGACTGTGAGAGCAATTACTTCATCTCTCTCTCTCTCTCTCTCTCTCTCTCTCTCTCTCTA